>NC_142871.1:95615909-95918939 GCF_051225735.1 Oryctolagus cuniculus | reverse complement strand
AGAAAATTGTAGCCAGCATCACGGCTCACTTGGCTAATCCTCCGCCTGTGGCACTGGCACCCCGAGTTCTAGTCCCAGGTGGGGCGCTGGATTCTGTCCTGGTTGCTCCTCTTCCAGTCCAGCTCTCTGCTGTGGCCCAGGAGTGCAGTGGAGGATGGCTAGGTGCTTGGGCTCTGTACCTGCATGGGAGACCTGGAGGAAGCACCTGGATCCTGGCTTTGGATCGGCGCTGCGCACTGGCCGTAGCGAACATTTTGGGGGTGAACCAACAGAAGGAAGACCTTTCTCTATCTCTCTCTCTCTAACTCTGCTTGTCAAAAATAAATAAATAAATAAATAAATAAATAAATAAAATTGTAGTTAACCAGTGACAAGAATCCTTATATAAAATGAGAAAAATTTGTGTACATATCAAAAGCAAACAAGGTAATCTGTATACCTACAATTGGTTCATTTCTCCAACTAGATCTCCTACATGGGTGGCAGGGACCCCAGCAGTTGGGCAATCTTAGACCACTTTCCCAGTTTCATTAGCAGGGAACTTTTTGGAAGCCAAGTAGCTTGAACTCAAACTGGAACTCCCATAGCAGAAAGCTGATGCGAGTGTCAGTCAGTGGCTTACCATGCTGTGGGACAACTGCCCAGATAGTTTTATTTCTATAACTGACCACAAGGCTGTAGTTGACATTTGAAACTTCCTTCTTCCACAAACCATCCCATGTTCCCTGTATAGTTGGTTAATACCTAAGGGATTTGGAATTCTTCACCAGGTTATCCCTGATAGGTTTGAAATCTCAGGGCTGCTGCCAGTTTTGGACTATTTTGTACCCCATGCTTGGAAGCATTGCTTTCCTTATGAACTAAAATTACCTTCACGAACAGGGGAGCAAAATTCCAGGTGATATGGATAGGAAGTAATCTACAGCTAAGTTGATTAAGTATAACAGTGAAAAGAGCTAATCCCACTTCCACCTTTAGGAGAAAAAAGTAAGGGAATTGACTTCTGAACCATTTCTTTGTCAACTGCCAGGATCAAGGAAGAATACCCCAGGTAAAGGCAGTCAGGAAATTGTGAATGATCAACACATAAACAGGTTGGTGTCTGGTTCTCCTGGTAAACAAACAAATGATATTGAGTAGGAAGAGAATATTTCTCCTAAGAATGATTTCAGTAGGCTGTGTCTGCCTTTGGTTTGGTATTGCTTATGGTGTAAACTCACAATTCTTTCATGCAGACTGACATATGAGAATACAACTTGGAGCCGGCGCCGTGGCTCAATAGGCTAATCCTCCACCTTGCGGCGCCGGCACACCGGGTTCTAGTCCCGGTTGGGGCGCCGGATTCTGTCCCGGTTGCCCCTCTTCCAGGCCAGCTCTCTGCTATGGCCAGGGAGTGCAGTGGAGGATGGCCCAGGTGCTTGGGCCCTGCACCCCATGGGAGACCAGGAAAAGCACCTGGATCCTGGCTCCTGCCATCGGATCAGCGCGGTGCGCCGGCTGCAGCGGCGGCCATTGGAGGGTGATCCAACGGCAAAGGAAGACCTTTCTCTCTCTGTCTCTCTCTCTCACTGTCCACTCTGCCTGTCAAAAAAAAAAAAAAAAAAAAGAATACAACTTGGTGTGGAAACAGAAATACTATACACCCTGAACACTTCCTGGTGTGTGAAATGACTTACACTCTTCACTGGATACATCATCTGTTTCTCTAGGTCAGAAGGTCCTGGAGAATCACACAGAATGGCACAGAGCTATCTCACTTCACCTGTAGCTTTTGATTGTTTTTGACCTTGAAATTATCACAAAAATATGTTACTGGGTAACATATCTAGTTGTGATTTTGATCCAATAATTCAATCTGCTCTGTTAGTTCCTTCATTTAATTCTTAGACCCATGTATCATAGCTGTAGGGGTAAATAGCACCATTTGTTGGTCACTAATTAAAAATTTTTCTACAAACAATTCATAAATTTACATAAAAATTCATTTTAAGAGTGAAAACCTACCTGTAGACATTGTCTAAATGAACTAGAATTAATTTTGCATTTATTAAATGAGAACATTTTAAATAAAGTAGTAAAACTCCATTTCTGGGGCTGGATTGTGGCAAGCAAGTTCAGCCTCAGCCTGCAATGTCAGCATCCCATATGGGCACTAATTCAAGTCCCAGCTGCTCTACTTCTGATTCAGCTCCCTGCTAATGTGCCTGGGAAAGCAGCAGCACATGGCCCAAGTCCTTGGGCCCCTGCACCCATGTGAGAAATGTAGAAAAACTCCTGCCTTCAGTCTAGCCCAGTCCTGGCCATTGTGACCATTTGGGGAGTAAACCAGCAGATAGAAGATCTCTTTTTCTCTGTAACTCTGCCTTAAAAAAATCTCCAATACCATCATGCTTCTCTTAAATTGAATGCAAAAAAATCTTGCAGAAGTACAATGTATCTTCTGTTCAGAAAGAATAGGTGACAGCAAGTGCCAGAAGCTAGCATTTGATTGCTCAAATTCTCTGGGATTATTTCATAGTAAGCTTGTCTAAAAATAAAGATCCTGAGACCATCCTGGCAAAACCAAATGGCAGGTGAATATATTTTGATAAATGGTCATCTATCACCCATCCACCTATTGATTCTTCCCAGAAGAAATATATGGCTTAGGGGCCAGTGCTGTGATATAGTAGGTTAATCCTCCGCCTGTGGTGCCTGCAGCCCATATGGGCGCTGATTCTAGTTCAGCTACTCCTCTTCTTATCCAGCTCTCTGTTATGGCCTGGGGAAGCAGTGGAAAATGGCCCAAGTGCTTGGGCCCCTAGTACCCATATGGGAAACCTGGAAGAAGCTCCTGGCTCCTGATTGGCTCAGCTCCAGCTGTTGCAGCCATTTGGAGAGTGAACCAGAGGATGGAAGACCTTTCTCTGTCTCTCATTTTCACTGTCCGTAACTCAACCTCTCAAATAAAAACTTAAAAAAAAATACTGCTTAAGTCAATGTTCTGTTAATATGTATAGGTATTTTCCAGGTAAAATATACTTGTCATTAATAAATGGATAGCTCATTAAGTGATTAGTAATTGGCTTAATTAGCAAGCACATCACACACATATAAGCATGACTACAGTTTATCAGATCCATTGATTTTGAAGAATGTAATCTGTCAGGTTTCCACTGAAATATTCATGGAAAATATCCCTAGTGTTGTAATTGATCAACCATAGGGATATATTTCAACCCTGAACTTGGTTTTTCTCAGGTGGTAGCTTTTGCCTATACTAAACAAATTTGACTAGGAAAGACTCAAAGAAAAACTACATGACTTAGAGATATAGGAAGACTCCTCCTGACAGAGATATTTGTCAAATTGAAATAAATGTTCTTCATAGACCTTTAATGATTAGTTATCTCCATACAAATACTTAAGCACTCATGTGATGAGAACAAATGCAGCTTAAGTTGTCATTGATTTTATTGTCAAATTCATGGTTAAAAACCACAGTAAATGGGGTCAGCGTTGTGACATAGCAGGTAAAGTTGCTGCCTGTGGCAGCAGTATCCCATATGAGCACTGCTTCAAGCCCCATCCACTCCACTTCCAATCAAGACCTTCGCTAATGCACATGGGAAGATAATGGGAGATGGCCCAACTGCCTGGGCCCCTGTACTTGCATGGGAGACCTGGAAGAAGCTCCTGGCTTTTGGTTTCATTCTGGCCCATTTCTGGGTGTTGCAGCCAATTGGGGAGTGAACCAGTGGATGGAAGATTTCACTCTCTGTCTCTGTATAACTCTACCTTTCAAATAAATAAAATACATATTTTAAAAAATACCATAAAATCATCCCTCTCACCCATGTTATTCTCTGTAAAGAAAAATATCCATAGTAAGTTAGTCTGTTTAGTCAATAGATACTTCTCTAAGTTCTTTCAGTTTAGGACAAGAAACAGGCCATGATGTTTTAAAGCTGGAAAAAGTTTTAATCAAGAAATTACATTCTTTAAGGAGCAGATTCTAGGCTGGATCTCTTATAATGATTACCAGAACAACATGGAATTGATGCTTGAAAACCACTACCACACAAAAACTAAAACCAAAAACAGAACATCAGTTACCAACATATCTCACACCCAGAATAACAAAAATGAACTTAACTTTAGGCGTTAAGAAGCACAAACAAAATCTCACCTCTACGACTATTTTCTTGATACCTGAAAGAAGATATTGCATTGTTGAAAGCCAGCCACATGTTTCTGAGGACTTTCTGGTCAACAGCAAAGCCATGAGGCATGTAGCTTCCGTCTCATTTCTGCTTTCCAAAAATTATGAACACATCTCAATGGCAGAAACTAACTCATAACAGCCCAGTTGCAAGAGTATTTGGGAAAAGTTTTCAAATTTTCCTCATAGAAAGAAGTTCAATAGGATAAGCCAAAGTGATCCATAAAAATCTTAGGGTTTCAGGAATTTTATGGATAAATTAAAGAATAAGCTCCCTTTACTAGTTAAAAAAATATCCTGACCATGTATCTGATAACCTAAGCTATAAGTTTGCAGACAGCAACATTTGCCTGATAGCAACAAAGAACAAATAGAAATTTACAAAATGAGAAAATTAAACAGAAAAAACAGGTCCTACTATATCATTTAGGATATAGTAGTTATAATTTCTTATATTGTTTCCACTTCTTCAACTTAAAAATGGTGGTATATTGATGATTTCAGTCTATAATTATAATTTGGTCAATGTAGCTCTATAATACCAGTATTTTGGTATGTGAAATTATAGCCCAATGTGGTCATTTCAAAATTTACAAAATCTGTGAAGCACACTTATTCGTTAGTTTTGGAGTGAGTGCACCTATATTTGTCCAGTAGATCAAACCTGATCACGGAGCTATTTAAATCTTAAATATATCTTGGTTATTAAAGTTATTTTATCTAAGAATAAATTGATCTGTTCCTTGAAGTTATGTAAATTTTTTCACTATGTATTTTAAAGATGTAGAATTATTAAAAATCAAGACAGAGCAGACTGAGGCACTTCTAAGATTTTAGGCCAGAGGACACAGAGACTTCAGTCACAAATATATCAGAGAGGTTTTTGTCCCTGCACAGAGATGTGTTCCTTTTCCAGCATATCTGAGCCCTCTTAACATCCAAGACTCTCTACATCCTGTTATTTATGGGCTGAGAACGATAGTTTTCATTAAACTATGCAATACTCCCAATCTACAGATAGCCAACAGTATTGTCTCACCCCTCCGTCCCTTTCTTTCTTAGTTATTTGTCCCTAACCTTTCAATCTTCTCTTAGGTAAAATGCTACACAAAATTGCTTCATGTAGATTCCTTACTTATCCAATCTTTTACCTACAAGACAGTCTGTTACCTTGCCTGCACTGATCTAAAGTCTTGACAAACAATTTGTGTAATCCCCCATCCCACTTAAAGTCTTTGCTATTAATACCTATTTTAGATCTTGAGACCTTGGAACATGGTCTGGTCATGTCATGCCTGGTCATGTCTTTGCTGGCTGCAGCTCTGAAGAAGTTCAAATAAACTTTTTGTTTCTTAATTGATTTTTCCCTTAGTTTCTCCAAAAGGTCATAATTGGTTATAAATTGCAACTTAAATCTTCAAAGTATATTAAATCTTTTTAAGAGAACAGTAAATTCATTTTTAAGATTTTTTCCCTTAAAATCTATTCTGCAAAGAACTAGCATGAGTCCAAGACCAATTTTTACTTGATTTTAAAGCTGATATTGATTTTTCCATCCATTTAGGTTCAGCTTGCCTTTCACATTATAATCAGTTGCGTTTCTTGTAGCAGTTTGATTTTTGACTGTCTTTTATTATTAGATCACTTTCAGTGGTTATGACTGTTTATGTATTTCTATTCATTTCTATCTTTTTTGTGTTTGATATTTGTTATATTCTAGCTATTTTTCTGCTTTGATTTTTGCTTTTTCAGATTTTATCATTCTATTGTTTTTTAGCGATTATCTATGATGTTTTAATAGATATTTAAATCTGAATGAAGTTAAAATAATCAATCTTTTTCTCTTCCTGAAAAAAATATGAGCTGCTTAAGTTATTTTCACTAATATCATTACACTTACAACGCATTTGCTGTTTTCTAGAAGTTTAATTCTAGCTTGATTTTAACCCTCAATTTTGGATTTTTTTAATACAAGTAATGTTTTTCAATTTACTCAGATTTGTCATTTTATCCATTGGCATTTTCTTTTTGTGTCCTAGCCTGTGGTCATTTTCTTTACACTGAAGTAGATTTTATATGGACCAAAGGTTCCTTTAATGTACGTCTGTGTGTAGCAAACACTCTTGATAGTTACTATCTGACAATACCTTTATTCTGAGGTCTTTACTGAAATGTAGTCTTTCTTGTCGCTCCCCCTCTTCGTGGAGGAGCAACACAGGACCCTGCGCTGTTCTTTCGTCTGCTCGGCCCTCCCCGGGTTTGCTGCTGGTTCTTCCCGGGTTGGCTACTATCCCTTCCACCTCCGTGGAAGGGCAGTTCCCCCTGGCCACATTCCCCACTTCCGCAGGGGAGCGGCACACCGCCGGCCGGCTCTTCTCGGGGGCTGCACAGGTGTTCCTTCAGCTAGATGTTCCCCTTAGATGTTCCCCGGTGCATGCCGTCTCTCTCCTCCTTTATAGTCCTCCTCCGCCAATCCCAACTCGGCTGCCCACACGCCGAGTACGCTGCTCTCCTCCAATCAGGAGCGAGTCCTACAGTTTATTGGTTGAACTGGAGGCAGCTGTGCGGAAGCTGTTCACTTCTCTCCCAGCGCCATATTGTGGGAGAGCAGATGCATAGAATAAGTCTTAATTCCAGTAACTCAGTCTAGTCCGGTTTGCTCCCCACATTTCTGAATTTACATTTATGAACTAGAATATTCTTTCTCAACATGTGAAATATATTACTATTTTCTTTCAGTTTCTATGAGAAAATAGTGTTTAAGTAATCAGTCTTTTATCTCTGGCTAGTTTTAAGATCTTCCCTTTGTCTTTTTGATTCTTTAGTATTTACTACAGTGTGTTTAGGTGTGAGTTTAAAAAAAAAAATTATCCTGGGGATGGCATTGCGGTGTAACAAGTTAAGCCACTGCCTGTTGCACTGGCATCCATATTGGTGTCAGTTCGAGTCCCAGTTGCTTCACTTCCTTTTCGGCTCCTTACTAATGAACCTGGAAAAGCAGCAGAAGATGGCTCAAGTCCTTTGGCCCTGCACACATGTGGGAGACCCAGATGAAGCTCCGGGCTCCTGGCTTCAATCTGGTCCAGCCTCAGCTTTTGTAGCCATTTGGGGAGTAAACAAGTAGATGAAAGATCTCTCTCCCCCGTCCTCCTATCTTTACTTTTCAAATAAGCAATGAATCTTTAAAAATTATCCTGCTCCAGGTACATGGGCCTTTCTGAATCTGAGAATTTATGACTTTAAAAAATTCTAGGAGGGGAAACATTATCAATCATAACACCTTTCTTCTGCTTATTATCTCGCTCTTGAACACTTTTGGATGTGGGTTGGACTGTCTTGTTGGACTGTTTGTGTTCCAATCTCACTTTCATTTTCCTATTTGTCTTAGTTTCATTCTGAATAATTTCCTTTGCTCTTTCTTGTTATTAATTACATCTTTGTATCTATAAGAAGTTATGTTTGTTTCAATTGATACATGCTGTTTTTATTCTAGAAATTCTACTAGATTCTTAAAATCTACCTTGTAAATATTAGCAAGCTAATATTCTCTAATCATTCTTGCAGTTCTTTTAAAGATTGTATCTTTAATTTATATTCTTTCTCTCATCATTCTAATATCTCTAATCTTTATGGAAGTCTGATTCTGCAGCTTGTCAATCTACGACTCTTATTCATAGTAGAGTGTCTTTTCATATATGCATGTATCGCATTTTGCCTATTTTTCCTTTGATGAAAATTTGTTTACAGTCATCCACGTTCATATATTTTAGACATATGTACTAATCTGTTTTACAGATACATAGGACTTAAATGACTGATAACAGTGTTTAGCCTCTGAAATAGCTTTATACAATTATTTCCACTGATAGTGTGAAAGGTGAGTTACTTTCTAGAAAACCTCATCAATACCTGTTATTAGAATTTTACATTTTTACTATAATAATTCCGTCATACATAATTACAAAATTATGTATTTCAAGATCACAATATTGTAATACATTTGTGATAGCAATAAATAGTTTTATACCTTTTATTCACTTCTAAAATCAAATAATGATTATTATTATTTGTTGTGTTTGTTATTGCTTTCTTCTAAAACCTGATACTTGGCTTTGTGATTGGAAAGTCATGTATGTATTTTATTTTCCAGACATGCTAGCAAGGTTGCTGTATTTTAACATTATGAATGATCAATATTAAAAAGTTTCATGCTAAGAATCATTTACAACCCACCCTCCCTTATAATCCATACACTTTCTAACCATTCTGTTTCTGAAGTAACACCTGGAAATGATATCGCAGTAGGTAGCAGGGAAAGTAATTTGCACACTTATGCCTTGAGAGCTATGTGAAAAACAAGTCCTACACATAATATTTCATATTTTAAAAAGTTGTATCATGGCTTGAGCAAAGAAAAAGTAACTTTAGATGAATTTAGCTTTAATTATCTTTTTAGAAAGTAAAAATATTCTGAATTTTAGGCGTCAAGGTGCTATCTTGCTAATGCCATAAGATGTTAAAGTACAAATGTCAAAACTCAAGATGCGATGTTAAAGTACAAATGTCAAAACTCAAAATGCCACTTGTCTCCAATATTACATTAAATTCTACAAATAGATAATATGACTGCCTCAAAGATTTTGGAAACGTAAAATAAACAATCCCAAAGCAGCAAGCATCTAGTCCTACATCAATTGTCATAGCTCAAACTAATTAGCTCAAATGTGAACCGTCAGAATTATTTTCAGGCTGATTACTCCAAATGCCTGCACCCTTTCAGCGATTTATATAATCATTGAGAAAAAAGCACTTTAATAGAACTTAAGATCCACAAATATTTAAAACCCCAAAGAAATTATAAGGAATTTCTTTGCTTCATAAATTGAAATTTATATATGTATACACACTCACACATACAAACACGGATAGAGCTATGCATTATAACATTTAATAAACTAAAGCCTTATATGAGTCTAAGAAGCCAATTTTAACTAATTTCCATAACCAGGAATCAACCATTAACAATTAATCTGGAGCCTACTTATAAGTCTATTGTGAAGAGTAATTATTTGCTAACTTAAACTTTATATTTTGACTACTGCTACTAATAAAATATTTAGTAAGACTGGATACTTTAAAGATATATAGGGAACATACAATTCTGTAGATGCTTGTAAAATTCAAAGATATTAGCTCTTAGTTGTAAGCAGTAAACGACAAAGGAGACAGATTTTAGATAGAAAACTTTAGAATTTTTTTCAAACAACTTTTAACTATGTATTTATTCATGCTGATGAAGTTCATTCACATGATTAGTTGTAAAAATTCAGATTTGTTTGGTGAATGTGAATAACAAAATTTATTAGTGTATACCTATGTCCAAAAGCAATATTGTGAAAGAGGGCATGAAACACTGTTGCTAGGCAACAGGCTGTCCTTTCAACTGCAGCCAGCCATTTTAAAAGAACTAATGTGAGAGTGAAAAATTCTCAAGATTATTAAACGTACAGCCAATATTCCATCATTCAATTAAGTGAAACCATTACTTGAAAAACAGCTGAATAAAGAGGTCAAACTGTTCAACAAACATTTTAAAGTAAGGAGGCATTGTGGTGTAGCAGTTAAAGCTGCTGCCTGAAATGCCACCAGCCCACATGGGCGCTGGTTTGTGTCCCGACTGCACTTCCTCTGATCTAGCTCCCTGCTAAGGGCCTGGCAGATGCAGTGGAAGATGGCACAAGTGCTTGGGCCTCTGCTAACCTTTTGGGAGGATCTTGAAGAAGCTCTTCGCTCCAGCTTGGCACAGCCCTGGCCGTTGTGACCATCTGGAGAGTGAATCAGCAGAAGAAAGATCTCTCTCTCCCTCCCTCTATGACTCTCAATTTCAAATATCTTTAAACAATAAGATAACCTCTGATCTGATTTTCATAACAGCTGATAGGACAACCATGTAAATATTATTTTCATCCTACAAATGAAGTTATGACCCAGAGAAATTACACACCTACTAGGCTATAGACACACAATTCAAACTTGGTTTGTTGGTACACAAATCAATTTTTTATGGGACATTTTTAAAAACTTGACTTTTGGGTTGGTGCTGTGGTGTAGCGGATAAAGCCACTGCTTGCAGTGCTGGCATCCCATATTGGCATTGGTTCAAGTCCTAGCTGCTCCACTTCTGATCCAGTCCTCTGTTATGGCCTGGGAAAGCAATGGAAAACAGCCCAAGTTCTTGGGCCTCTGCACCCACATGCGAGACCCGGAAGACGCTCCTGACTCCTGATCGGCATAGCTCCTGCTGATGTGGCCATTTGGGGAGTGAACTAGTGAATGGAAGACTTCTCTCTCTGCCTCTCCGTAACTCTTTCAAGTAATAAACTCTTTCAAGAAATAAATATTTTTAAAAAAACATGAATTATGCTAAAATATGTATTTCAAACCATTGGTTAAGCCCAGTTTGATATGGAAAGAGATTAAGGAAAAATAACCTAATGAACCTCATTAGATTTTGCTTTACATGTAAAAAATAAAGATAATTGAAAACAAATCTTGATGTGAATGGAATGGGAGAGGGAGCGGGAGATGGGAGGGGTGTGAGTGGGAGGGAAATTATGGGGGGGGGGAGCCATTGTAATCCATAAACTGTACTTTGGAAATTTATATTTACTAAATTAAAAAAAAAAGAAAAAAAATAATGAATGGGCAAGAACCCAAACAGAAATATCCTCTCTGTCATGGAAGTAACTTGAATGGCTATCGTAACCTTATGCTCCCAGTAATATTCAATGGTTCTTTTCTATAAAAGAAAACCCGAGACTCATAAAAAGGAGTATTAGTCTCTGCCAACTGATAAATGACAGAGCAGGAGTTTGGATTCAAAATATCAAAAGCAGTTTTCTGTCAAAATTCCAGGATTATCATAGAACTCCTAGGATAATTTAAAATAGTAAGAATTAGATCTTCCCAGAACATCGGAGATACATTAAACTTGAACTACAGTGATACAATATTGATAATTAGTGTTCTCATTATGCGACCAACACAGGCTTTAGATTATGTCAATAGTTAACAAGTTACACTTTTTGGAATATAACTCTGTAGATGGTAGTTCATTTGGACACTGTTAATCAACTATCCACTGTCTAGATAAATTTTTAGCAAGCCACAAGTCTTCATGTCTCAGTTAACTGTGAAATGTTATTCCCACTGTGTCCCTTATTCAGTGTCCTCTCTGTGCTGCTTTTCTGACTCACTGAGTAGAAATAAGTCGATTTGGACCCACAGGTTTACATATCATCTGAAGAACTCACTGGGTTATAGCTAGTAGTTAACAGTTGAACATTCAAATGTTAAATAACAATTTTACATGACAAATTTAGAAATATCTATTTGTCCATGACTGTAAAATAAAGCCATAAATTGTGTCTACAAAAGCATTTTATGCAAATAGATATTTTTAGGTTTATACATATTCAAAAATTCATATTACTCTATTCAAATTAATAAATCTATCCTAAAGTTTTTGAAAGAGAATTGAGATCTATGCAAAAATAATAGCTCTAAAATAATCATTTTGTGGACTTTATTATGAACAGTTAAATTAGTACCGTTAAATTTGGTGATTTGTGGTGGGATGGAAAATTTGATACAAATTAATTTTTAAAGAAAATAAAATTTTTATGAATATTCCCTGTTGCACAGCCTAAACTTGAAATATTGCACATTCATGACATTTTCTTAAATGACACTATTTTTTTAACTTTTATTTATTGAATATAAATTTCCAAAGTACAGCTTATGAATTACAACGGTTTCCCCCCATAACGAAATGACACTATTTTTATGTTATTTAGTAATAAAAAGAGATCATAATGGCTACCATGTATTAGGCACCAAATACTATACTGTGTAGGCAGTCTTCATACACATCTTCACATTGAAATTTCAAACCAATGCTAGGCTGTAGGTGTCTTTATTTGCCCTATTTTATAAGTTCACAAATGACAAGTAAGTAACCCAGTCACACTGATAGTAAATAGAAAAATCAGAGCTTAATATCTAATGCTAATTCCTGAGTCAGTGCTTCTAACAACCATGAATTATGTTTACCATGGAGTATTTAGGATGATCATAGAGTAGAAGAGATTATAAACATGTCTACATTCTTTGCCTAGCCATTTTATGATGACATTGTCCAACATATTGCTCACAAAAGATTAACTTTCCTAAGCTATAATGGGCATTACAGAGTATGTAATTAGATAAATTAATGCAATTCAATGCCTACTTATTTGGCAAAAATTATTTTCTCTTGCCATAGAACACAATTCCACTTCAGGTCTCACATATTTCACATTTTTCATGACAATACGCCAAACTGCGACAAGTTTAAACACAAAGCAGGAAACTGCCTAGGAAAAATAAAGAAATCCATACAATATAGATTTAGTTATAAAACCATTAAACCACACTGGTAGCAATCATTAAATGATAGTTTATATAACATTGAATGCAGAGCCTGTTAGGAAAGACAGATTATCTCAGACTAGAAGGCCCTTATTAGTCTCTAAATTGTTAGTCATTTGTATGTCTCAGAAGATTTTTTTTTTTTAAAGCCAAAGACCAGGCCTATTAAAATTCCTCCATGCTAGTGTGACCTCAGATTCTCTTTGGAAGTTGGGTAAGTCAGGTACTCTCAAATACTTTTTTTGCATCATGTCAAATATGTTTAAAAGACCATACTATTCAATGACATTAAGTGTTATAATGACACTATTACTAAAAATGACTACTTGGATTCCTATTAGATGCATTTTATATTCTACAGCACTCATTACTTTAATTGAAAGTACTTCAATTTAAGTTCTACAATTATTTCAAAAGAAATGCCATCTAAACTTCATAATATACATTCACCGTTGCACAATTTTAATCACATTAATAGTATGATACAAGTCTTATGGGACACATTTATAAGAAATAAGGCTGTGCAGTCAGAGTATCGAGTTTTATCATTGAAAATGATTTTAACACATATAAAAGTGTTTGTAGAACTTCGTTCATAAGAATTGGAGTCAAACCAGGGCCAGGGCTGCGGTGCAGCAGGCTAAGCTGCTGAGATGCCAGTATCCCATATGTGTACCAGTTTGAGTCCCAGTTGCTAAACTTATGATACAGCTCCCTGCTGATACATCTGGGAAAGCAATGGAAGATGGCTCAAATACTTGGACTCTTGCACACATGTGGGAAACCTGTGTGAACTTTCTAGCCCCTACCTTTGCCTGACTAATCCTTGGCTGTCACAGCCATTTAGGAAGTAAACCAGTGGATAGAAGGTTGGTTCTCTCTCTCTCTCTCTCTCTCTCTCCCCGCATCCCCCTTCTCCATGTAACTCTGCCTTTCATGTTAAAAAGAATTGGAGTCACCTCCAAATCTTGAGATAGCCAAGTGTCAAGTGATGATGATTAAATATCAATATGAGGATTAGAAATTAAGGAATAGGACAGTAAAGATGTGGAGAAGTGCCACTCCGTCAGGTTGTTCAGTACACTCGAGACAAAAATATATAGGACTGGTTCATGAAATAGATGGCAGCATGATACAATTAGTGATGATTTACTGTATTAAAATCTTCAGGCTTACATTCACAATAGTTCATCATATCTACCAACATAAGTGGAAAAATAGGAAGAGATAGATTATTTTAAGTATTTTTGACATTCATTAGTAGGAGATGAAATACATATCTATACACCCACACACCCACACACACAGCTGGTAGGCTGTGTTCTAAACTATTTTTAATGGGGTAGAAGGAAGATGACAGTAGAGTAAAAAGCTCTGGTGAACACATCTCCATAGACACATCAATGTGAATGGCTACACATACACCAAATCACTTTCACAAGTTTGGAAGCCAGATCAACAACTATACTAACAAATTCAGCATGTTCTAGTATTTTAAACATGATGTGTAAGTCATTTATATTTTTACCAGGAATAAAAACATACAATTACTACATTAAAATGTTGAGGGAGAGGCAGAGATTCTAGGAACTTGCCCCAATATCAACTCTGCACCTTGCTAAGACAGACTTTTTTTTTTTTTTTTTTTTAATCACCACCTGCATCTCAGAAGCCTGGTATGCACTCAAAATATTGCACAGGGTACAGTGATTGTAGGACTCAGATGTGACCTACCCAGGTCCTGCCTATGTAGTTGAGGAGCTCCATCTCTTAACTCCTCCTAAAATCTTAAGCAGACATCAAGGAATTACAGGACTGTTTTAAAGCTCCATGTCAATTTGATAAAATCCAGCATTGAACATATTCTAGCAGACCTTGTTCCCAGGTCAGTGTTTGCAGACAAAGCCTCTGGACCTGCTTCCGTGCCCAGTAGGGTTCTATGGTCCCTGATGAGCAGTTTCAGCACTTAAGAATAACTGTGTATTGATTAAAGTATTCAACCAAAAGTATTAAGTAGAACAAAAAAAAATACTAAGAGGGATAACATATTAAGTTGCTCATCAACAGTCAGGGTGAGGGCTGATCAGGTCACTGTTTCTCATTTGACAGGTAGAGTGGACAGTGAGAGAGGGAGACAGAGAGAAAGGTCTTCCTTTTGTTGTTGGTTTACCCTCCAATGGCACACCACGCTGATCTGAAGCCAGGAGCCAGGTGCTTTTCCTGGTCTCCCATGCGGGTGCAGGGCCCAAACAAGTGGGCCATCCTCCACTGCACTCCCAGGCCATAGCAGAGAGCTGGCCTGGAAGAGGGGCAACCAGGACAGAATCCAGTGCCCCGACTGGGACTAGAACCTGGTGTGTCGGCGCCGCAAGGCGGAGGATTAGCCTATTAAGCCAGGGTGCCGCACCGGCCAGTAATTGTAATTTTTAAGCACACATTCTTCCAGTATTAAAGCATTCTGACTTCTTTGCTAAGTTACTTGTACAAATGAGTTTTCTACCTTTTGAAGTTTTCTTAGTATTTCTTTAAATTTGAAGAGCTCCTCCCCGCTCTCTCATTTGAAGGAGAGCTTTAAGGATGTAGTATTCTTAGTTGGCAATTTTCTTTCCCTTCAGTATCATAAAAGTTTCTTCCTACCCTCTCCTGACCTGAAAGGTTTCTGTTAAGTAGTTTGCAGTCAGATGAACTGCAACCCCTTTATGTATTATTGGCTTCCCTATTGCAGCTTTGAAAACAGTCTATAAGTGAATAGCCTGATTATGTCGTGAGGTAGACTTATTTTGGTTGAATCTAATTCATAACCTTAGATCTTCCTTGTTTGGATAGTTGTAGCTTTACCTATGCTTGGAAATTCTTTCTCTTATCTTCTTGGATATGCTTTGGACCTCTTTGGCATTCTCAAGTCCCACTTAATTCCCAATAATTTGAATATTTTCTTTCATGCCCTCATAAGCTTTCATGCTTCTCATAAGCTTTCTTCATTCCTATTGATCATTTTCCCCTCCTACTGTATATTTTAAAATAATCTGTCTTGAGTTTACTGCTTTTGAGCTGCTTCTGCTTGAACTATTCCATCAATATCCATCAATGCCTTCAATGAAGTTTTTAATTTCATATAGTACATCCTTTTTTCAAAGATTTACTTATTTATTTGAAAAGCAGAGTTACAGAAAGGCAGAGAGAGAGAGAGACAGAGAGAGAGTTCTTCCTTCTGCTGATTCACTCCCCAGATGGCCAGAACAGCTAGAGCTGTGCTGATCCAGAGCCAGGAGTTTCTTCTGGGTCTCCAACATGGGTGCAGGGGCCCAAGGACTTCAGCCATCTTCTGCTTTCTCAGGCCATAGCAGAGAGCTGGATTGGAAGTGGAGCATTTGAGACTTGAACCTGCATCCATATGGGATGCCGGCACTGCAGGCAGCAGCTTTACCCACCATGCAACAGCACCGGCCCCTCATGTAGTATCTCTTTTAGTTCAATGATATCTGTTTCGCTTAGCTACTTCTATCCTTCCATCAAATCTCTTGATTAGAATATTGAATAGTTTTTCTGTGCTTTCTAGAGTTTAATTGAGTTTACATAAAATGGCTACTTTAAAATGATGACCTTTGGTGCTTAGTTGTCACCGATCAGGGAGAATATATGATATTTGTCCCTTTGGGGAAACTTGCTGAAGTGAAATTGACACTATGAGAAACAGTGACCTGATCAGCTCTTGTCCTGACTGTTGATATACAATGTAATACTTTATCCATTTTAGTATTTTTTTTGTGCTAGTACTATTGGTTGAATTCTGTAATTAACACACAATTATTCTTAGGTGTTTAAACTTTAACTGAAAAGTGATCCCTGTTAGGAATTTGGAAAGCATTATGCTGAGTGAAATAAGCCAGTCCCAAAGGGACAAATACCATATGTTCTCCCTGATCGGTGACAACTAACTGAGCACCAAAAAGGAAACCTGTTAAAGTGAAATGAACACTATGAGAAAGGGTGACTTGATCAGCCCTTGCCCTGACTGTTGATGAACAACTTAATGTGTTATCCCTCTTAGTATTTTTTTTTTGTTTATTTGTTCTACTTAATACTTTTGGTTGAATACTGTAATCAATACACAATTCTTCTTAAGTGCTGAAACTTAACTGAAAAGTGATCCCTGTTAAATATAATAGTGGGAATAAGAGAGTAAAGAGATGTGCAATTTGGGACATACTCAAGCTGACTTACCTCAAACGGTAGAGTTAGAAACATACCAAGGAATTCCAATGCAATCCTGTGGGGAGCAATCCGGACTGGACTGTTACTGGAATTAAGACTTATTCTATGCATCTGCTCTCCCACAATATGGCGCTGGGAGAGAAGAAAACAGCTTCTACACAGCTGCCTCCAATTCAGCCAATAAACTGTAGGACTTGCTCCTGATTGGAGGAGAGCAGCGTACTCGGCGTGTGGGTAGCAGAGTTGGGATTGGTGGAAGGACTATAAAGGAGGAGAGAGACGGCATGCACCAGGAACATCTAAGAGGAACATCTAAGGGGAACACCTGTGCAGCCCCCGAGAGAGCCGGCCGGCGGTGTGCCGCTCCCCTGCGGAAGTGGGGAATGTGGCCAGGGGGAACTGCCCTTCCACGGAGGTGGAAGGGATAGTAGCCAACCCGGGAAGAACCAGCAGCAAACCCGGGGAGGGCCGAGCAGACGAAAGAACAGCGTAGGGTCCTGTGTCGTTCCTCCATGAAGAGGGGGAGCGACATAATGGTGCCGTGACTCGGATATGAAGCCTAGGCAGGGCTTAGTGTCGTTCCTCCATGAAGAGGGGGAGCGACAAATCCCATCAAGGTGGCATGTACCAATGCCATCTCACTAGTCCCAGTGATCAATTTCTGTTCACAATTGATCATAATGATAGGACTACAAACTAAAGGGATCACATAAACAAGAATAGTGTCTGCAAATACTAGCTGATAGAATCAAAAAGGGAGAGAATGATCCAACATGGGAAGTGAGATACAAAGCAGACCCATAGAATGGCAGATGTCCTAAACAGCACTCTGGCCTCAGAATCAGCCCTTAAGGCATGCGCATCCGGCTGAAAAGCCCATGAGAGTATTTTAGGCATGGAAAGCCAAGACACTCTGGAAAAAACAACAACAACAACAACAAAAACCAAATGAAAGACCTCTGTGAGTGAGATCCCAGTGGAAAGAACGGGTCATCAAAGAAGGAGGTACCTTTCTCTGAAGGGAGGAGAGAACTTCTACTTTGACCATGGCCTTGTCTAAAAATGATCAGAGTCAGTGAACTCAGGGGGCTTCCATAGCCTTGGCAGCTCATGACAAGAGCCTAGGGTGATTACTGATGCCATAAACAAGAGTGTCAATTTGTTAAGTCAACAAGAGGAGTCCCTGTGCACTTACTCCTCATGTAGGATGTTTGTCCTTAGTGTGCTGTACATTGAGATTTAATCCTATGACTAGTACTCAAACAGTATTTTTCACTTTATGTTTCTGTGTGGGAGCAAACTGTTGAAATCTTTATTTAATGTATGCTAAACTGATCTTCTGTATATAAAGAGAATTGAAAATGAATCTTGATGTGAATGGAAGGGGAGAGAGTGTGGAAAAGGGGAGGGTTGTGTGTGGGAGGGAAGATATGGAGGGGGGGAGCCATTGTAATCCATAAGCTGTACTTTGGAAATTTATATTCATTAAATGAATGTTAAAAAAAATTACAATTACTACATTAAAGTGTTAAGAGATGTGCTTTATAAAAAGTGAAATTTAACGTAAATTCAAAATGTAGGGAGGAATGGAGTACAAATTTAAATACATTTGTTAGGATTTCTTATGACTGTTTTAAAATAATTTTTATTTGCATAAGGTAAACAAATTTCATGTATTTCATATGAACAGATTTAGGAGCATAGTCATACTTTGCACCCTACCCTCCCTACTGCCCATGTTCCCACCTATCTCCTTCCTTTCTTATATTTTAAATTTTTTTTCTTTTTTTATTTAGTAAATATAAATTTTCAAAGTACAGTTAATGGATTACAATGGTTCCCCCCCCATAATTTCCCTCCCACACACACCCCTCCCATCTCCTGCTCCCTCTCCCATTCCATTCACATCAAGATTCATTTTCAATTATCTTTATATACAGAAGATCAATTCAGTATATGTTAAGTAAAGATTTCATCAGTTTGCACCCACACAGAAACACAAAGTGTAAAATACTGTTTCAGTAGTAGTTATAGCATTACTTCACATTGGACAACACACTAAGGACAGATCCCACATGAAAAGTAAGTACACAGTGATTCCTGTTGTTGACTTAACAATTTGACACTCTTGTTTATGGCATCAGTAATCTCCCTAGGCTCTAGTGATGAGTTGCCAAGGCTATGGAAGCCTTTTGAGTTCGCCGACTTTGATGTTATTGCAACAGGGTCATAGTCAAAGTGGAAGTTCTCTCCTCCCTTCAGAGAAAGGTACCTCCTTCTTTGATCTTATATTTTAAATTTTATTTAAGTTATGCAATTTTCATGTAATTCACATATACAGATTTAGGAACACAGTGATACTTCCATCCCTATGCTCCCTACTGCCCATGCTCCAACAGTTGCTCCTCCTCCATCTCATATTTCCACTCTTAATTTTTACTAAGATCTATTTCAGTTTACTTAATGATCATATAGTTAACCCTATACTAAGTAAAAGAGTTAAAAATAGTGTGAAGAGAAAAAAAAAACTGTTCTAAAATGGAAGAGACAAGGCCTGCAAACAATTATCTTATTCTTTCTCTGAATTTTTACAATGACTTACTGTCATTTTATTTTATAATCATAAGCTTACCCTTCCACTTAAATAATTCAACAGTAAAAACTGTTCCTCAACAGTAGAGACAAGCACTGTAGACACTGAAATCTCTAAATGTTACTTTAAATATCATGAACCGAAATCTCCAATTAAAAAATATAGATTGATTCAATGGGTTTTTGCAAATAGGACCCCCATATATGCTACTTACATGAAACCCACATCACCTCTAAGAATACACATGGAGTAAAATTGAAAGGATGGGATAAGATATTTCATTCAATTGGAACTAGATCATAGCAGAAATAGGCATACTTCTATCAATTCAAATATATTTTAAGTTAAAAGCAGTACAAAGATACAAGGCCATTATATAGTGATAAAGGGTTCAATCTAGCAACAAGACATAACACTTGTAAATTTATATGCACCCAGTATTGGAGCAGCCAAATATATAAAGCAAATATTAATAGATCTAAAGAAAGAGACTCCAATACAATAGGGGAACTTCACACTGCATATTCATGAATGGAAGAATCATCTAGATTAAAAATAAACAACAGAGTCATGTTGAACTCAGAACAGTCGGATCTAAAGATCTCTACCAAATTTTCTTTCCAACAGCTAGAGAATACCCATTGTTCTAAACAGCACACGGTACATTCTCCAGAATAGATCATATTGTAGGTCACAAAACAAGTAAACAAGTTTAAAAGAAAAGAAATTGTACTGAGTATTATCTCTGACCACAATGCAATAAAACGAGAAATCAATAAGAAAACATATGTAAACTACTGAAACACATGTAAATTAAAGTACTCATCCCTGTTCAACCAATTAATTAGGGAAAAAACCAAGGAGGAAACAAATGAAAAGGGAAATACCACATACTGAAACCTATGGGATAGATCAAAAGCAGCACTAAGAAAGTTTATAGCAATCAATGTCAGGATTAAATTCAAATGTTACCACAAAAAATTAAAGGAAACAAATAAAAGGAAGGAGGGTTGAGGGATGGAGGGAGAGGGAATAATGGTTATCTTCTTAGAATAGTATCTGTGAAATACATGCAATATGTTCTCTTTGTATTAATAAAACTTTAAAATTGAATTAAAAAACTCTAAAAGATCTCAAATAAGCAACTTATCACTGTACTCCAAGAACTAGAAGAACAAATCAAATTCAAGATTGGTAGAAGAAGGGCCAGTGCTGTGGCGTAGCCAATAAAACTGCCTCCTGCAGCACCAGCATCCCATACGGTGCCAGTTTGAGTCCTGGCTGCTCCTCTTCCAATTTGGCTCCCTGCTAATGTGCCTGGGAAAGCAGCTGAAGATGGCCCAGGCCCTTGTGCTCCTGCACACATGAAGGAGACCCAGAAGAAGCTATCGGCTTTGGATGGGCTCAGCTCTGGCCATTGTGGCCATTTGAGGAGTGAACCAGCAGATGGAAGACCTCTCTGTTCTCTGTAACTCTGCCTTTCAAATAAGTCAGTCTTAAAAACAAAAGAACAGAATTGGTAGAAGAAATAAAACAGTAAAAATAAATGCCTTAGGGAGTAAAAAAATAGTGCCAATACTAATCAATTACATATTGAGTTGGTTGTTTGAAAGCAAAGAGTTTTTACTCTTAGCTAGATTCATCAAGAAAAAAAGAAAAGCTGGCATTGTGGTACAGCAGTTAAGCTACTGCTGTGATGCCAGCATCTCATATCAGGCTGCTAATCTGAGTCCCAGCTACTCGAATATCCAGCCCAGCTCCATGTGAATGTGCCTGGGCAAGCAGCAGATGCTGCTGAGTACTTGGGGTCCTGCCTGCCACGTGGGAACCCTGGTTGGCAGGGGATGGAAGTGGGGAGGGAGACATTGGGAACGGTTGATTGATGAGCACTTGATTAAATATAGGTAGTATTAAGAACTTCGGAGGTTCTATTGCACTGTAGGGTAAGGTTAAAAAAATGGTAATTTACTGTATTTTTCTCTATGGATAACAGATAAGACATTTGGATGCTTTCTCTTCAAGGAGATGTTAAATGCTTGAAAGAATAAATGTATTCATATCAACTTGACGTTATACAATGTACTCATTTAAAGAAATATCACCTCATATCTTGTAAATATGTATAACTTTACATTTCTGTTAGCTTTTTAGTAAGGAATTGTTTAACTCTGGAGTTTGTAACAGGTGGACACATCTTTTTTGGAGAATCCAGTTCAATAATAGATATAGGGACTGGGTGAAGGAAATGAGAAGAGGGAAAATATTGGAGATAGGGTGACTTTAATAAGTTTGTCATCTATAATGTTTCAGGTTACTTGATTTTAATAGTTCAAGTCCTTACTTCATTTTTTAAAGATTTTATTGATTTGAAAAACAAAGTTTAGAGATAGGTAGAGAGAGAGGTCTTCCATTTGCTGGTTCACTCTCCAAATGGCTGCAATAGCCAGAGCTGTTCCAATCCAAAGCCAGGAGCTTCTTCCAAGTCTCTCACATGGGTGCAGGGGCCCAAACACTTGGACCATCCTCCGCTGCTTCCCAGGTGCATTAGTGGGGAGCTGGAATGGAAGTAGAGCAATGAGGATTAAAACCTGCACACATATGGGATGCTGCCACTGCAGACTGGGACTTTAACCTGTTGCACCATAGCATAGCCACCCCCCCCCCTTCATTTTACCAGTTTAATGGTTTGAGAATATCCAGTGTAGGTACAAATTAAACATGTAAAGTAGTTTTTCTGTGAGCTGATAAATATCTTCACTTTCTCACTGGCTACATTAAAAGTCATCAAATAGGGTAATTCCATTTTCCACCACTTAAGCTTTACAAATGAGGAAGTGTCATATTTTTGCAAATTCTCCCCCAAGGGCTGTACTGAATTTTAGTTTGCTAATGGACTTAGAATTTTCTAATCGATAACAAATATGACATTAGAAAATCAAAATGATTTTAATTATTTTAATTGCTCTCTGAACCTTGTCTGGTACATTTAGAAAAACAACAGTGACCCTTTCATCATTAATCAACAAAAGATGTATAAATAATAGAAGCCAGAAATGATGTATTTTTCAGCAGAATTCTTAGTTTAAAATATTGAGAGAACAGGCTGCATTTATTCCAGTTCATTGGCACTGGGCCCTTTGGGGTTCTTCAGTCTGAAGAAAGCTAAAGCTTTCTCTCCAGAAATACAATGAACATAGACTCTTTAAAATAATTTTGGTCAGTGAAGTTTTTTGCAATGGGGTCAGGGACCCAACCTGCTTATTTTTCTAGTTCCTTTAAAAAGCTTCAGAAAATACCTTTCTATGAATAACATTGTATTTTTCTGCCCTAACATGTAAATACTGATTTTATCCTTCTTATTAATAGCCTAAAATCTTTTCCAAATGTCCATTTAAAATGATATAATCTATTTTACTTAAGAAGCATGCCCCTTGGGGCCTGCGCTGTGGTGCATGGGTTAAAGCCTTAGCCTGAAGCGCCAGCATCCCATATGGGCACTGGTTCTAGTCCCAGCATCTCCTATTCCGATCCAGCTCTCTGCTACGGCCTGGGATAGCAGAAGATGGCCCAAGTCCTTGGGTCCCTGCACCTGTGTGGGAGACCTGGAAGAAGGTCCTGGCTCCTGGCTCCTGATAAGTGCAGCTCCAGCTGTTGAGGCCATTTGGGAGTGAACCAGCAGATGGAAGACCTCTCTCTCTGTCTCTACCTCTCTCTGTAACTCTTTCAAATAAATAAATCTTTAAAAAAAATAGAAGCATGTTCCCAATGAACTGCCTCTTTCAATATCAGTAAGAATAAAATGCCACATTTCACAAGACCAGTGACATATTTAAAATTAACTACAAAATAAACAATACAATTAATAATACATTCTCATCTTGCCAGGCTATGTAAATTTTATATAGTTACCATGTGAGATGGTGTTGGCACATTAACTTGCTTTTGAACAAAAAGTATGAGTTACAGATGCATCTGATATGTAGCTCACACTTAAGAAATATTTGGTGAATAAGTGGCCCAATGCTGCCTTTGAGATGGAAGTGAAGTAGGCAGGCATACAGGATAAAATAGATCAGGTTTGTGAGCTGGAAGACCATGCCTTCGCCACACCCCTGTGTGACCTCATTCCCCTACTTGGCCACACCTGGGTGCCCACCGCCAATCAGGTTAATTAACCACTCCCCTTTGGAAGTGGGTTAAAAGCCTGGGACTTGGTGTGTCCTGGCCCCTCTCTTCTTCGCCCTGGCCTCTAGTCAGGAGGGGTCTGGCTGTAGCCCTGCGCCTCCAGGGCACAAGGCCTTTGGGCCACCCGCCCTAGGCTTCCTGGCCTAGATGCTCCTCCATGTGGCTGGTTCCTGGTGCTCAGTATGAACCCAGATTTACCTCTCTTAGATAAAGCTCTCACTCTCCTATGCATCTTTCGCACTAAATAAAAGCCTAAAATGTATCATGCTGCCTCGTTTATTGATGCCAGTATTTAGAATTCTTCTCTAAATATTAGGCAAGAACTCTCTCAGGCTTATTAATATTGGGATTTATTAATAAGGATATAGTGATATCATAAGTCACCCCAAATCCCAGTAACATATGTGGTATTCCAGATGGCGCTTCTGGGGAACTTTAAGAAGCCACATTTTGGTATAGATTTTAGGGGGTCACTCCCGATATCAGAAGCAAGTGAGAGAGTGTGTGTTTAGGGAAGCCTCCACAGCATGTCATATTATTGTCCTTATTAACATTAACATTCCTTGCTCATATCTAACATTTTCACATCTTACACTAGCAGTGCGGCATATCTGCTATCAAAATGTCATGAAGTATCCAAAATGCACTCATTTTTCAACCAGGGGACAGGTCTACACAACTGTTTAATAAAATGTATATATTCTTCTCATTTAAGCTGCTGGTCCCTAGGAATAATTTAACCTTTTCTTATTGATTCATGTTCACCTTTAACAACATCAATAAAAGCAAGAATTCAAGCCTCGGGAGTATGCCCTCACGGACACTAAAATTGGGTGTGACAGTTTTTACTTAATATTAAACAACTACAGGAAAACTGCTTAAATTATTTTCAGAGAAAAACTTTTGCATCATTTTGTTTGGGTTTCATGGATTTTTTTCCTGTTCTCCCTGTTATTGCCAGATGAATAAACATTTCAAGATTGGTTCTATCTTTGCTGACACAAAACAGACAACTTCATTTTTCTAAGCTGCTCTGTCTGATCTGCTTTCAATTAGCACAAAGGGTAATTATGTGCAAAATTAGACTAAATGATCAGTTGAGTAAAGCCTTGAGGGAAAAGTAATACTTGGCTATTGGACCTGTATGTCTGGTACTTGTTCTGTAGTATTTGCAGTTGCCAGCTATATCTATGTGTCATAATTACTACACATAGGATGAACACTGAAAGGATAAACATTGATAAGATCCACACTTCTTTGTTGAGGTTGTGTTTTATAGGCAAAGGTCCTCCCTGTGCTTGTTATGTGTCTGATAATTCCCATTAGTTCCCACCTCCTACTCTACTATGTCCAGTTGATTTGACCAAGGAGGGCACTCGAAGACAGTTAGATAGCTGGAGGAGGGGGAAGTGAGTGTATTTTCCCCACCACCTGCTTAAGTGGCATTTTTATTTGGTCAGTGGCTACATATCCTTAATATTCCAGCTTCCATTGAACAGCTGCTCCCAATCTGGGTCCAGATGCAGGCTTCTGAGTCCTGCTGATACCCTCTTTTCAGCATTTTTTCAACTCTGGGAGTGCTGTCACCATCCTCTTATTGCTAATCTCTGGACAGAGTTGTCATGACGTTGTTTACAAAACATAACCTGTCAAATATTGCAGTTTCACTCTACATACAGTAAAGGAGAATGACCACTCAGATTATCCATGAGCCTTTAGAATACATGAAGTGAAAGTATATGGATATTCACAGCTCGGCAGTCTAGAAAAATTTGTAAAGCTTCTAGATACTACTTACCCTTTGCTTTTTTAATTTTTTTTTTTTTATTTGACAGATAGAGTTAGACAGTGAGAGAGAGAAAGAGAGAAAGGTCTTCCTTCCATTGGTTCACCCTCCAAATGGCCGCCACAGCCGGAGCTATGCCGATCTGAAGCCAGGAGCCAGGTACTTCTTCCTGGTCTCCGATGTGGGTGCAGACGCCCAAGCACTTGGGCCATCCTCCACTGCCTTCCTGGGCCACAGCAGAGAGCTGGACTGGAGAGGAGCAACCGGGACTAGAACCCGGTGCCCATATGGGATGCTGGCGCCACAGGCAAAGAATTAACCAAGTGAGCTACGGTGCCGGCCCCGGCAGTCTAGAAATTTTGTCCTGTCTCCTTACACATTTTTTTTATTTGACATATAGAGTTATAGACAGAGAAAAAGATCTTCCTTCTGTTGGTTCACTCCCCAAATTGCCTCTACAGCAGGGCATGAGCTATGCTGAGCTGAAGCCAGGAGCCAGGAGCTTCTTCTTGGTCTCCCATGTGGATGCAGGGGCCTGAGCACTTGGGTCATCCTCCACTGCCCTCCCAGGTCACAGCAGAGAGCTGGACTGGTAGAGTAGCAACCGGGATTAGAACCCCATGCCCATATGGGATGCCGGCACCGTAGGCAGAGGATTAACCAAGTGAGCCAAGGTGCCGGCCCTGTCCTTCCACATTTTAATGTATTATTTTATTTGAAGGGCCAACACAGAGATGGAGGGGAGAGGGAGAGAGGGAGATGGGTCTAGGGGAGAGAGGGAAATGGTTGGAGGGGAGAGAGGAAGATGGGATACAGGGGAGAGAGGGAGAGAGGGGGAGAGGGGGAGAAGGAGAGAGGAGAGGGAAAGAGAGGGAGAGAGGGACCAACCTTACTTCTGCTTATTACTCATTAAATGCCTACAACATCCAGGGACAGGCTGAAGCCAAGGGCCAGGAACCTACTCTGGACCTACCACTTGGGTTGCAGGGACCCAACTACTTGGGTCATCACTTGCTGCATCTGAAGGTGTGTATTACTGGGGAGCTGGAATTGGAAGTTGAATTGAGACTGAAACACAGAAAATCCAATACAAGATGCAGGCATCCCAAGTAGAATCTTAACTGCTGTGTCAAATGCCTGCCCTCTTCTCACATTTTAATTTTAGAAATGTGTCCTTAATCAAAGGCTAGAAGAGAGGTTATATAAACAAACAATACAGGAATAGACAATTTTGGCCTATGTGGCTGAATAGAAAATCAGAATGGAACAAACCAGAAGCTTCATTGTGTAATTGCTGAGATAATAATGTGACAACTACAAGGAAGGCAATATACTTTATAAGAACAAAAGTAACATAATAGTAACTCAGGTTAGATCTCTGTGAACTAGGCTACAAGTCACACATTGAGACAGATGCAAATGGAGTTTACATACTTAGTTCACGCTGTCACTTTCCCTCTGTTCAAAGTATCTCTCCAACAAATGCTTTTAGCATAAAATATTTGCTAACATGTTATTGTAATTTATGATTTCTTTAAAAATATTATCAAATTTACATGCTACAAAACTGTAAACTTTCTTGCTTTCATTTAACAAGACTGAAGTTCAATTTTCATTGCAATGGTAATAAGTGGGACCATTAAGAGGTGAGAAGGCCATAGGGTTTTGTTCTCATGAACGAATGAATTTCATCGTTGAAGGAGTAGTTCCTTGTAAAATTTTTCTGGCTATCCCAATCCTTTATTCTCTGCCATAGAATTGTGCAGTATATGTCTTTCTCAGATGCCAGCCTCTTGACCTTGCACTTCCTGGCCTCTAGAACTTTAAGAAATAAATTTCTGTTCTTCATACATTACCCAGTGTGTTGCATTTTATTACAGCAGCAATAAATAGGCTAATACAAGGACATGAAACCTACATCTTTCAAATAAAAATAAATGTTACATTTAAAAAAGTGAAAGGTTCTCTTAAAGATTTATGATTTTTAAAGGCAGAGTTAGAGAGAGAATGACAGATCTTTGATCTACTGGTTCACTCCCCAAATGGCTACAACAGCCTAGGTCTGGGCCAGGACTCAGCCAGAACACCGAAACTCAATTCAGGTCTCCCATGTGGATGGTAGGGGTCAACATATTTGGACCATCTTTCACTGCCCTTCCAGGCACATTAGCAGGGAGCTGAATTGGCAGTGGAGCAGCTGGGACCCAAGTTTGGGCTCATATGGGATGTCAGTGTTGCCGGTGGTGGCTTAACCTGCTGGGCCACAATGCTGGCTCCGAGAATCTTCCCACTATTAAGATACAAAACTACAATTTAAAACTTTTTAAATTAAACCTTTTATAGAACCTATGCTTTATTGCCTATTTATTGCTTTTCTTGATTTTTTTTGGCTTCAATAGAGCATAGTGCTTATATTTTATTAAAATTTGACAAATATTAATAAAATATAAAAGTGAAAATTATAAATGTTTTAAGTATAAAATTGACAGTATCTTAAAAAATTTTTCTATGATTTCTAATTGGAGAATATTTCTTTTTTTTTTAACTTTTATTTAATGAATATAAATTTCCAAAGTATGATTTATGGATTACAATGGCTTCCCCCACATGCCGTCCCTCCCACCCACTACCCTCCCCTTTCCCACTCCCTCTCCCCTCCATTCACATCAAGATTCATTTTCGATTATCTTAATATACAGAAGATCAGCTTAGTATACATTAAGTAAGGATTTCAACAGTTTGCTCTCACACAGAAACATAAAGTGAAAAATAATAGATGATTTTTTTAAATGATGATGAAATCAGAGCAGACCTATTGTCATGTTTAATCCCAGTGAGAGTCAAGTTGGGAATTGATAATTTTTTTTTTTTTTTTTTTTTTTTACAGAGGATCAGTTTAGTATACATTAAGTAAAGATTTCAACAGTTTGCACCCCCATAGAAACACAAAGTGAAATATATTGTTTGAGTACTTGTTATAGCATTAAATCTCAATACACAGCACATTAAGGACAGAGATCCTACATGAGGAGTAAGTGCACAGTGACTCCTGTTGTTGACTTTACCAATTGACACTCCTGTCTATGGCATCAGTAGTCTCCCTATGCTCCAGTCATGAGTTTCCAAGGCTATGGAAGCCCTCTGAGTTCTCCGATTCTTATCTTGTTTAGACAAGGTCATAGTCAAAGTGGAGGTTCTCTCCTCCCTTCAGAGAAAGGCACCTCCTTCTTTGAAGACCTGTTCTTTCCACTGGGATCTCACTCGCAGAGATCTTTTGCCAGAGTGTCTTGGCTTTCCATGCCTGAAATACTCTCATGGGCTTTTCAGCTAGATCCGAATGCCTTTAGGGCTGATTCTGAGGCCAGAGTGCTGTTTAGGACATCTGCCATTCTATGAGTCTGCTGAGTATTTCACTTCCCATGTTGGCTCACTCTCCCCTTTATTTATTCCATCGGTTAGCGTTAGCAGGTACTAGACTTGTTTATGTGCTCCCTTTGACTCTTAGTCCTTTCATTATGATCAATTGTGAACTGAAATTGATCACTTGGAATAGTGAGATGGCATTGGTACATGCCACCTTGATGGGATTGAATTGGAATCCCCTGGTATGTTTTTAACTCTACCATTTGGGGCAATTTATTTGACAGGTAGAGTTATAGACAATGAGAGAGAGAGACAGAGAGAAAGGTCTTCCTTCCGTTGGTTCACCCCCCTAAATGGCCGCCACAGCCAACGCTGCGCCAATCTGAAGCCAGGAGCCAGGTGCTTCCTCCTGGTCTCCCATGCAGGTGCAGGGGCCACAGCAGAGAGCTGGACTGGAAGTGGAGCAACCAGGACTAGAACCTGGTTGTCCATATGGGATGCTGGCACCACAGGTGGAGGATTAGCCAAGTGAGCCACAGCACCAGCCCCAACTTGTCTTGATTTTTTAAGGTAGAAATTTTAATGCCTTTCTGTTGGTAGGCTTAGTGTTGAATAATCACAGTTGAATATTTTTATTAAAGATTCCAAATTGTATTTGAGCAAAATGCAATGTTTAAGGAATCATTTACTGAATTTTTAAAATCTTTATTTGAAAGGCACAGACACACACACACACACACAGCTCTCCCATTTGCTATTTGACTCCCCAAATGCCCACAACAGCTGGAAAGGGTCAGGTCAAAGTCAGGAGCCAATAACTGAGTCTGGGTCTCCCACTTAGGTATAAGGAACACAACTACTTAAACCATCACTGCTACCTTCCTGGGATGTTCATCAGTAGGAAGCTGGAATTGGTCATGGAACCAGAATTTGAATCCAATCACACTGATGTAGGATATGGATGGGCCATGTATCATCACTGCTAAGTGCAACATCTGCCTCCAAAATGCTTAAAACCATTTACAAAAAACTTTAATTGTCCCAAGCATTTGATAATTCTCAAACACTTTTAAAAATAAGAAAACCAGAAATTTTGAGATCTGTGGGATACTATCACCTAACCAAACATATGTGTCTTAGAAATTCCTGAAGGTCTGAAAAAAAGGATGGATTAAAAATCTATTCAGTGAAATAATAGCAGAAAAATTCCCTAGTTGGGAGAAAGTTACATTCAAGTACAGGAAACATATGGAACTGATAACAGACATAATCGGAAAAGATTTTCACCACAATACACTATAGTCGAACTTTCCACAGTAAAGCATGAAGAAAAGGTTTCAAAACGTGTATGAGAGAAACATCAGATTACATGCAAAGATACTCAATTAGAGTAACAGCTGATTTCTTATCAGAAACCCTACAAGCTAGAGGAGAATGGAGAGAAATAGTACAAGTCAAAACAGAAAAAGAAATGTGAACCCAGAATACTGTACCCAGTACATTTATAAATGAAGGTGAAATAAAGATGTTCCATAACAAACAAACCGAAAGAATTTGTCACCACTTTTCCAGCCTTACAAATGATTCTTAGTGATGTGCTATGCACATAAAATAGTTATCTTTATGAAAAAATATGAAGAAAAAAGTGGAAAGAGTACAGACTCAGGGAAGACAGGGAGAAAATAGCAAAGGAAACTATGTAAATTGGAGGAACACAGTGTATCTATGTGGAGGGTGAAGATGCGCACTACTTGGGACTCCACCAACCTGCACACCAGCGTTGGAGAGCAAGAAGAGAGCAGCCTAAGCCACTGGTAGAAACGCTGTAGGGAGCCCCATGGGGGATGTGTACCCACCAAGCTAGAGGAGAAAATTCAAAGGGCAGGGGCACAATTTCTTTTTCCCTGATCACCCAGCAAAAGCGTCCTATAACAGGCTGACAGAAAGCATGTGCCATTTTAGACATATGTAACAGCTGCACTAGCTCATGTTCATGCCCAGCAACCAGCCAAGCAGAGGTTCTTGAGCTTGGTGGGGGAGAATAGAGGGTGCTGGGTGCCCATGACTAGGAGAGGCTTGTGTGTTGGGAATGTGAAAACACTGAGGGTATGTGGGAAGACTCAGGGCACAGCTGGGACTTTGGGCAATTATTGTGGGAGGCCCCACATGATCAGGGCTCCTTAGTTACCTGGCAAGAGACACTGAGGGGGAATCTAAGCTTACACTGTGGACTGCACAGATCCTTTGTGTGGTTCTTGTGGCAGAGTGGACAAATAATATACTCACTGGAGCTAATGCCAATGCACTGGTCTCCTTTGAGGAGGGGAGCTCAGCTGAGTCTATGCCAACAGAGAAGAAATTTCCCACATGATATCTGATAATTAAAAAAAAAAATAACCACAGCAAACTTGGAAACCTGGGTATGTCACCGCAGATAAGCCCTTCACCCTGGAGCACTTAACATAGCTCTCTGGCCACTCCCACCACAACCTCTAGTTATTCCCCGAAAGCAGACACTCCATTAATTCAATCAGACATAGTCCAAAGATATAAACCACCACAGTAAAAAAAAAAAAAAAAAAAAAAGCACAGAAAAGAAAAAGAAAAAGAAACCAAATAGTATTTCCACAAATGCCAAATAACAAACGTACCAATCCAAGAAACAACAAGGAAGACAACATGGCACCCCCCAAAAGAACACAACACTTCAATACTAGATTGTGAAGATGATGAGATTGAAGAAATGCCAGAAATGGAAACATTTGATCACAGGATTACTTGGAAGGAATCAGAAGCAAATGCGCGAACTAATAAAATGAACACATGACATGAAAGAAAATTTCTCCCATGAAATTGAGATATTAAGGAGAAATCAAAATTAAATCTTAAAAATGAAGAATAGAATAAAAAATACAGTGGAGAGCCTTAACAACAGAATTGGTGAAGTAGAAGAAAGAATATATGACTTATTAGACAAAGCACAGGAAATCATACAGTCAGACCAAACAGAAGAAGAAATTAGAAAACCAAAAAGACAACTTTTGTTCATCTACAGGATACTGTGAAATGACACAACATACAGGTTCTAGGATTTCCTGAAGGCATGGAAAGAGAAAAAGGATGAGAAGGCATTTTTAGTGAAATAATGGAAAATCTCCCCAATTTGGAAAAGAAAGGGGCATCCAAGTAAAGGAAGCACATAGAACTCCTAATAGACATGACCAGAAAAGATCTTCACTATGACAATTAGTAGTAGTCAAACTCTCCACACTAAAACATAAAGAAAAGATTATAAAATGTGCACGAGATAAATACCAGATTACTTTCAGAGGATCTCCAATTAGATTCACATCAGACTTATCAGAAATCCTACAGGCCAAGAGACAATGGTGAGACATAGTCCAAGTCTTAAGAGAAAAAACAACTGTCAACCCAGAATACATGGCAAAGCTCTCATTTATGAATTAAGGTGAAATAAAGATCTTCTGGGACAAAAAAAAAGAATGTCACCATCCGTCCAGCTGTGCAGAAGATACTTAAGGATGTGCTGCACACAAAAACACAAACATGGTCATAAATAAGAACGGAGGTAAAGGAAGAAAATATTCCAGTAAAAGTAAAAAGTAAATCCAAAGTAAAAAACAGGAATATTTATGGGAAAATGGAAGGGCAAAGTCATTACTTATCAATAGTCACCTTGAATATAAGTGGACTTAGTTCCCCAGTTAAAAGACACAGACTGTCAGAATGGATTAAATCACAAATCCCATCTATTTGCTGCCTACAAGAAACACATCTCACCAACAAAGTTGCAAACAGATTGAAAGTTAAAAGATGGAAAAAGATGTACTATGTGAACAGAAACCAAAAAAGAGCTGGTGTAGCCTTCCTAATATCAAACAATATAGACTTTAACACAAAAATTATTGAGACAACGTACCCTATGTAATGATTAAGGGATCAATCCAACAGGAAGATGTAACAATTATAAATGCATATGCACCTAATTACAGGGGAAATGGCTATTTAAAAGAAACGTTAAGGGATCTAAAGGGAGGCATAGTGTCATATACAATAGTAATGGGAGATTTCAATACCTCACTTTCAGCAGTGGACTGATCAACCAGACAGAAAATCAGCAAGGGGACAGCAGAGTTGATCGACACTATAGATCAAATGGACATAATAGATACCTATAGAACTTTTTATCCTTCAGTTGCAGAATACACATTCTTCTCACCTGTGCATGGAACCTTCACTAGGATTGACTATATGCTAAGCCATAAAGCAAATCTTAAATTAAAAAAAATTGAAACCATACCATGCTTCTTCTTGGACCACAATGCAATGAAGCTGGAAATCAGCAACTCTAGAACATACGTACTCACATGGAGACTGAACAACACACCAGAAAGATCATTCACCTGGACCAAGTGGGATTTCTCTCTCATATGTAAGGATAGTTCAACATTCACAAATCAATCAATGTGATACAAAACATTCTGGGGTATGTACTTTATGGAATATTAAACAGTCATAAGAAAAAATGAAATACAGTCATTTGCAACAAAATGGACGAATCTGGAAAACATCACACTTAGTGAAATAACCTGGTCCCAAGGGACAGTTACCATATGTTTTCTCTGATCTGTGAGGACTAACCGAGCACCTAAAAGGAAATCTGTAGAGGTGAAATTGACACTTTATGAAGCCATGAATTGAATAGCCCTTGTCTTTGACAATCAAGGGAACAGATTTTTTTTTCCTTAATGGAGAATGGACTGGGAATGGGAGAGGGAGGAGGTAGGGTGGGAAGGCAGGTATGATGGAATTAATCGCTATATTCTTAAAGTTGTACTTATGAATTTTGTACTCAATGAACAGTTTCTTTGGGGAAAGAAAAAGAATATGAAGGCAGAAAATCTCCTAGTAAAAGCACAAAGGCAATCCAAAGCAAACAATAGAATATGTATGGAAAATGGTAGGAGCAAATTGTTACTTATAACTAACAATCTTGAATGTAAATGGCCTAAACTCTCCTATGAAGAGATACAGATTGGCTCAGTGGATTAAAAAACAAGACCCATGTATTTGCTGCCTGTAGGAGTCACACCTCACCTACAAAGACAAAGACAAAGTGAAAGGATGAGAAAAATAATCCATGGTAACATAAGGCAAAAACTAGCAAGTGTAACCATTTAATATCAGACAAAATAGACTTTAACACAAAAAAAATTTTTAAAACAAAGGGCATTATGTAATGATTAAGGGATCAGTTACAACATGAAGATGTGACATTTGAAAAAACTCTCAGTATCACTACCCAACAGAGAAATGCAAATAACAGCAACAACGGGGTATCTCCTTACCCTAGTTAGAATGGCTATCATCCAAAAATTGAAGAATAAATTATGGTGAGGATGTGGGGTAAAAGGTCTCCTAATACACTGTTGGTGGGAATGTAAACCAGTACAGCCTTTATGGAAGATAATATGGAGTTTCCTCAGAGATCTAAAAATAGATCTACATACAATCCACCCATCCCACTCCTAGGAATTTACCCAGATGAAATTAAATCAGCATATGAATTATTTGTATACTCCATGTTTACTGCAGCTCAATTCATAATCACTAAGATATGGAGTCAACCCAGATGTCCATCAACTGATAACTAGATAAAGAGAATGTGGAATATATATATATATATACACTATGGAATATGACACAGCAACAAAAAAGAGTGAAGTCTTGTGTTTTGCAACAGAGTAGATTCAAGTGGAAACCATTATGCTTAGTGAAATACGCCAGTCTGAAAGACAAATATGTTTTTTCTGATATGTGGCATTTAATATAGAATATCAAAAATTGTATAGGAAGTGAAATGGTCATTGTGAGATATGTTTGTCATTTCCAGCTCTTGTTTTTACTCCTGTGGAACTGTTGTTTTCTTAGTTTTTACTTGTTGAATACTGTGATTAGTGGTAAATTAAGCCTGTGAATATAGACTGAATTAAAATTATGACTTTGCAAAACTGATGGAGAGTGTGAAGGAAGGTTGGTGGGGAACAAGTGAGTGAAGGAAGTGTGGTTGTATTTTTGGAGCTGCACTTACAGAAAGCCTAAAATCAGTTTTCTTTATATTAATGAAGAAAAATGAGCAAATGGATATAGAACAATTCTCACTTACCCAAAAGCCCTCTCTCAAAAATAAGTATGTAGATACATCTCCTGCAACTATGTGTGTAAAGTTATTGCCTTAATGCACATAAGACAAGGGCTAACATTTTAGTAGGTTCTGATAATTTTTAGCAGTATTAGTGCTTGTTTGGATTTTTCTTTGAATTTTTAAATTTAACATAAAATATCTTTACATTTTTGGGAAAAAGTGTAACATTTCAGCAACTTAATGCAATTATGCCAGGCATCTAATCCTTCCATTTCCTTTATCACATATTATAGTTTTCCTACTCTTCAGTGGAACACCAGAATCCACTCCCTTGACCTGCCTGTACTTTAGTTTCCTTTTTTTTTTAATTTATTTGACAGGTAATGTTATAGACAGTGAGAGAGCGAGACAGAGAGAAAGGTCTTCCTTCCATTGATTCATTTCCCAGATGGCCACTATGGCCAGCGCTGCACCGATCCGAAGCCAGGAGCCAGGTGCTTCTTCCTGGTCTCCCATGCAGGTGCAGGGGCCCAAGCACTTGGGCCATCCTCCACTGCCCTCCTGGGCCATGGCAAAGAGCTGAACTGGAAGAGGAGCAACCAGGACTAGAACCAGTGCCCACATGGGATGCTGGCACCAAAGGTGGAGGATTAACCAAGTGAGCCATGGTGCCAACCTCAGTTTCCATTTTCTGATCACCTCTATCACCTTACTCTTTCCAGCCTCTAAGAATCACTATTTTAGATAGACTATATATAACATACATATTTTTATTTATTTTATTTATTTTATTTTTTATTTGACATGTAGAGTTAGACAGTGAAAGAGAGAGAAAGAGAGAAAGGTCTTCCTTCTGTTGGTTCACCTCCAATGGCCGCCACGGCCAGAGCTACGCCGATCTGAAGCCAGGAGCCAGGTGCTTCCTCCTGGTCTCCCACGTGGGTGCAGGAACTCAAACACTTAGGCCATCCTCCACTGCCCTCCCAGGCCACAGCAGAGAGCTGGACTGGAAGAGGAGCAGCTGGGACTAGAATCTGGCGCCCATATGGGATGCCGGCACCGCAGGTGGAGGATTAGCCCAGTGAGCCACGGTGCCATCCCAACATGCATATTTAATATGTAGTATTTGTCTAGATTTTTTCAGTAAGCATAATGATCTCCATCTCTGCCACGAGCGTCTCGGGGAGTCTGGCCAGCAGACTCAACCCAGGGCCCCCAGGGCCGTGACAACGGTTTCTCGGAAAAGAACGAACGATGTTTATCCGTCTTCAGTTGACTTTTTATTAGAGAAAGTAAACGTGACAGAGGTAGAGAGGAAGGAGGAGAGGAGAGGAGAGAAAGAGAGCTTCCTCCTTACACCCGCGGCTTATATACAAAATGCGACCAATCAGGAGCAAGCTAGAGTCCATGCATCAGGCACACCAATCCGGTCTCTGTTCATGTGAAGGGCACGCGTCATTCGGCCAATCAGGTGAGGTGTCACGCAGCAGGCAGGCAGGGGTCCTGCCGCCATCTTGTTGTTTACCGCGACCTCGATCCCTTTGCCTCCGGAGAGCCCCACCCTTAGGAAAGCCCGTGGTCACAACCGAAAGTAAAAACCTCCGCCTAGCGATACTGCTGCGGACTATTCCCTGACACATCTCATCTGTATTTTGCAAATATAATGATTTTGTTCTTTTTTGACTAATATTCTAATAATATATTTTATTCATTTATCCATTAATGGGCATCTATGTTGATTTTGTATCTTGCTGGCTGTGAATAGTGTTCTAATATACAAGAACATTACAGGTACATTTATAAACTAATTTCTTTCAGTTACATTTCCAGATTGGGATAGCTGTGTCATATGTATACCTATTTTTAGTTTGAGGAACTTCCATACTGTTCTCCTTCTGGTTTTAATTTTATGAATAATCTCTCTATAGATTTCATGGGAGATGTAAATATTGATAGACATGTACAAGTTGCACAGTCATCAACTTTGAGATTCAGATATTCAATTTTAATGTTTAGTTAAGCATGTGGTCACATTTTTTCATTTACTGCTTCCAAAATGCATATTGATAAACTGTTTATGAAATAAAGGATCTAGTTGAATATTTACATCTTATGATAAATGACAGATGATAGCAAACATGCTATTGATTTCTACATGTTCTAGAGAAGGTTTAAGTCTTCACTCTCTGTAATAATATTTTCCTTCTAGAAACCTTTTGTTTAAGGTACACAAACTTCATGTATTTCATAAGCACAACTTTAGGAACATAGTTATTCTTCCCACCCTACCTGACCTTTCACCCTCACTCCCACCCTTCTTCCTCCTCCCTCCCATTCTTGATTTTTACTAAAATCTATTTTAAATTAAATTTATACATATATGATTAACTCTATTCTAAGTAAAGAGTTCAACAAATAGTATGGAGGGAAATTATGGGATATGTACACCATGTAATCCTATATAGCAGTTTAAAGTGGGAAAAAAAAAAATCCAGTCATTTGAAATGGATGCAACTGGAAAATATACTGAAGTAGGCCAGTCCCAAAAGGACAAATAGCATATGTTCTCCCTGTTCTGTGGTAACTAACAGAACACCTAAAAGGTAACCTATGGAAGTGAAATTGACAATTTCAAATGTGATGAGTTTGAACAGCCCTTGTCTCAACTACAATAATATTCTTTACTGAAATATACTTCAGTACATGTAATCTACAATTTCCTACATTTGTTTTTGTCAACTTGAAAGCTTGCAAGTTCAGCATTAGCCAAACTCAGGCCAAGGCACAATAGCTAGTACACCAAAGACCAGCAGAGACAACAGAAGATTTGTTCCATCACTACCTAAGATCAACTGTGGTGCCTAGGAAATCTTTATTTCAATTTCCTTTTCTATATATGGACATACTCTCCTGCACCAAAATGTTGGTTAAGCCAATTAGGTGAATGGCCAGAATAAAGAATACCTCATTTAAAGAACTCAGTGGAGGGCCGGCTCCGCCGCATCTCACTAGGCTAATCCTCCGCCTTGCGGCGCCAGCACACTGGGTTCTAGTCCCAGTCCAGGCGCCGGATTCTGTCCCGGTTGCCCCTCTTCCAGGCCAGCTCTCTGCTGTGGCCAGGCAGTGCAGTGGAGGATGGCCCAAGTGCTTGGGCCCTGCACCCCATGGGAGACCAGGATAAGTACCTGGCTCCTGCCATCGGATCAGCGCGCTGGCGGTGGCAGCCATTGGAGGGTGAACCAATGGCAAAAAGGGAAGACCTTTCTCTCTGTCTCTCTCTCTGTCTACTTTGCCTGTCAAAAACAAAAACAAAAACAAAAACAAAAAACTCAGTGGGGAAAGGAGGCTAATCTTCAGAATGAAACTATGTATACTACATATAATTGGATGTAACTCATTACTAACATTGTATAACATCAAATAAGGCAAGAGCTGAATTTAGAGGAGGCTTTGAAATCTAGCTGTGGATATATTTTAATTGTTAGTAGTGTTCCCTTTATTTGAGTTTCCATGCTTCTAAACCACCTTCAATTTAATTAATGTGTATAATTTCAATTTGGGGGACCAGCACTGTGGCACAGTGGATAAAGCTGCCGTCTGCAGTGCCAGCATCCCATACGTGTGCCTATCTGAATCCCAGCAACTCAACTTCTGTTCCAGCTCTCTGCTATGGCCTGGGAAAGCAGTAGAAGATGACCCAAGTCCTTGGGCCCCTGCAACTGCGAAGAGCTGCATGCAGGAAAGAAGCTCCTGACTTTGGATTGGCCCAATTCTGGCCATTGCAGCCATCTGGGGAGTGAACCAGCAGATGGAAGATTTCTCTGCTTCTGCCTCTCTGTAACTCACTGCCTTTCAAATAAGTAAATAATTATTCAAAATAAAGAATTTCAACTTGTTATGAGAAAAAAAGAATATCGGCCGGCACCGCAGCTCAATAGGCTAATCCTCCGCCTGCAGCGCTGTCACACAAGGTTGTAGTCCTGGATGGGGCGCCAGATTCTGTCCCGGTTGCCCCTCTTCCAGGCCAGCTCTCTGCTGTGGCCCAGGAGTGCAGTGGAGGATGGCCCACGTGCTTGGGTCCTGCACTCGCATGGGAGACGAGGGGAGGCACCTGGCTCCTGGCTTTGGATCAACATGGTACGCCGGCCACGGCGGCCATTGGAGGGCGAACCAATGGCAAAGGAAGACCTTTCTCTCTGTCTCTCTCTCTCACTGTCCACTCTGCCTGTCAAAAAATAAAAAAAAGAAATAAAAGAATATCTTAAGAGGTAAAGAAAGTTGAAGAAGTGAAAAGAAAATCAAACAATAAGAAAAATGAGGCTATGACAATAAAGGAGAGATACTAAGAAGAAATGTATGAAACTTGTAAAGCCACATCACTGTCTACACATTAATAGCTTGATGAGAAACAATGTAAATAGAAAAAACATTTTAAAAAATCAAAGGTAAGTTATCAAAGAATAGAGTCACAATACAACATTTTAATTATAGGTGACTTTCTTTTCAAAAAGAAATGTCTTCTCTTAGTTGAGGCAGTTATTGGTTGTAAAAATAGGAGATGTAAACAGTTACATTTAAACACCAAGTGGGGTCCCAAAGATAGGAAATTGGAAATGCTGGTATTCTCTACACTGTCAAATATTTAATGTATTATTTTTGTAGTGCCATAAGTTTTTGACTCTTATATAACCTTTTATTGACCCTAGAGGCTATTTTATCAAAGTGTTCATAAAGTAGCTTGCAAAAAAACTACTTACCTAGTTTTGCACTTTTATTGGCAAAGGAAATTGTCATATTCTAATTAAATTTTAATAAGGAGGCATTTGCATGTTTACTGTTACTTATCCAGCAACATGCCTTACAAAGTAAAGAAAAATAAAAATTTGTATGTCTTTAGAATTTTTATTTACTGTAACTCCTACAATAATTTTTCTACAGAATAAAAAGTGTTTAAACTTCACAGATATAAAACATTAATTCTATGCAAATAATTGCAAATCCTGAAAACTCAGATCATGAAAGAAACATCCTACCGCAAAAGTGTTATCCCCAGCCTTTACAATACATACTGCAAAGGCAGTTTTTGTCTTCAGCTTCTCTATATTGATCTAGATTATATGCATAGTTCTTGGGATTGCTTAGCAAACACTTAGCACATACCACTACCCTACAGTTTTCTTATGAAGCCCTTGGTTTCTGAAAATATATATTTCAGCATTTTTGCTTATTTGATTTATATTCAAAGCTTCCATGGAAATGCCCCATTTTATCACTTTATCCAAGATAGGTAAAAGTGAAAATATAAGTGACAAGTACAAAGTGACAGAAAATATTATTTATATAATGTACTGAATAAAACTGATAATCATTTTCCTTATAAAACGTCATTTAATTTTCAGTCTTTGTCACAGTAAAATTAATATTTACTTGAAAGTGCTCTCACCAACTTTGATAAGTTGTGATTCTGGATGTTCTCAGAGGAAGAAACTCTTTATAATAGATTTTATTATAATACATTATATATACTATATTACAACAATCAAGCCATCAGACTAATCTGCAAATGGGATGAAAGAAGCCATTTTTCTTCTAAAAGTTATTGAAAAGTTGATACAACTATTTGTTAAGTTTTTCAAAGAGTTATTATTAAAGAAATTTGAACACTTAAAAGCTGGAAAAAATCTTAGTAAATTCACTGAGATACAGGATGATACAAACTGCTCAGACAAGAGCTGTGGTTTGGATTAATAATCAAAGACATGACACACAATAGGTTTTTCCAGTGAAAAGTGATTTAATGTTAACAAAGAGGCAGCAAAGGCACCAAGCATAGAAAATCCACAGCAAGGCAGAAATACCATGGCTGTCCCCAAACTCAGAAGGTCAGGAGAGATGACACTGCACATAAGCAATCACCTCAGCCTAAGGAAGACATCAGCCCTACGTTCCCCTACTGCTCCCTCAGGGTACGTGACCGCATCTTGTATTTATGTACTGCTAGTCTCATTGGGCCCTCAAGGTACAAGAGTCACACTAATTCTCTGCTGGAGCAACTTCTCACCAATTATACTACTTCAGCAAATACTAGTACAGGTGACTCAATAAGCTATTCCTAGGATGAGCTATAGGTGCTTGGTAGGCATGTACTGTTATGAAAAATCTGTTATATTTTTATAATGGCTTGAGTCATAGGAGGATTCAATTCTGCATCAAATTATCAGGTTTTGGAGATTTTAGGAAATGCCATGGACCAGCTATTTCCTTCCACAGAAAAAATTAAAACCAGCAAGTTAAAAATAAGCATCTAAGTACCTGGGATGCACTTGATACTTCTACAATAACATCTGCTTTTTTTCCATTTGTGTGGCCCTTACTTTTCTTCAGATGAATATCTCTCATTTCCACTCATTTATGGTGACCACTGATTCTCTAGAATTATAAGGTCAGATTCAGATAGAGCACATCATTAGTGCCACATACTCTATATCTTCAAATTCCCAGTAGTTATGTAGTTTTCAATCTCTCATAAGAGAATCAGGTTGATTCTCCTAACAAGTTTTACGTCCATTTTATTCTTAGTGGAAAATGAATTTTTTCTAAATGTAAAATGGCTAAAATACAAATACAATCGTATAGAAAAAGGGCTGGAAGAAAAGTATAAAAATAACCTAGAGTTTTGACTTCAGAGAAAACCATTGCTACAATTTCAGTTATGGGAGTAGTATTGTAATTATGTTGGGGGATGCCATATTTGAAATTGCATTATTGGAGAGAAGACCCTGAAGGTTGAATAAGCTATTGTTGAGGGTTATTGCTGATCCTGCCCACATCTTTCCAAAGGGAACTCCCCATGCCTCAATCTGGAGCTTGAACATCATGTTGCACATCATGTGGGTACTGCGATCATTCTCTTAGAACGTAACACAACTCTTATTAAGGGGGAGTCTGCCAAGATGTTCCTAGTTTTTCATAGACTCAGATGAATGACAAGATAAGCCAAGTCTCCCTCTTTCTCACTTAGCCATCAAACCCCTGCATTTCTTATCTTAGTGCATTTCATCATTTAGAAATTAATTTGAGGTTCCGTGTATGCTGATACACGGAAAACAAACATGGAAGGTCAAACATTCAAGCTTTCACACTTTTTTTTTATCTTTTATTTAATGAATATAAATTTCCAAAGTACGACTCATGTGTTACAATGGCTTCCCCCCCCCATACTGTCCCTCCCACCCACAACCCTCCCCTTTCCCACTCCCTCTCCCCTTCCATTCACATCAAGATTCATTTTCGATTATCTTAATATACAGAAGATCAGTCAAGCTTTCACACTTAAACACTCTCCTGTCACTAACTTATTACTGCTTTCAACACACTGATGGAGTGGGGAAAACTGGAAGAAGAGCTGAATGAAGGATTCAGCACCTGCTGCAGGGAAATGGGGAGAAATTTTCTATCTTCAACACCATCACCCTGAAATGTGCAAGAGCGTTCAGAATATGAAAGTTGGGATAAGCACATGCTGATCTGCATTCTTTTTTTTTTTTTTTTTTTTTTTTTTTGGACAGGCAGAGTGGACAGTAAGAGAGAGAGACAGAGAGAAAGATCTTCCTTTGCCGTTGGTTCACCCTCCAGTGGCCGCCACGGCCGGCACACCACGCTGATCCGAAGCCAGGAGCCAGGCGCTTCTCCTGGTCTCCCATGGGGTGCAGGACCCAAGCACTTGGGCCATCCTCCACTGCACTTCCAGGCCACAGCAGAGAGCTGGCCTGGAAGAGGGGCAACCGGGACAGAATCCGGTGCCCGACCAGGACTAGAACCTGGGGTGTCGGTGCCGGTGCAGGTGCTGCAGGCAGGCAGAGGATTAGCCTATTGAGTCACAGAGCTGGCCTGATTTGCATTCTTTTAAGTTGTTTTATTCCTAGAGTGAGAGTGGCACAATGTGTGCTGTATTCTCCAATTCTAAATAAAAGTCAAATGTATTAACGTGACCTAGACTTCCAAAGGAGGAATAATTTTGAATTCACGGGAAGGAATGTCAAACTCCCTCCCCCTCTAAAGACTGTAAGTTAAAGAAGTTCAAAGCCATTCTGTAAATAACCTCTCTCATACTTTTAATGGTCCATGAAGTTATCAGCTAGGTTATATCCTAAGAACAGTTTTTTATTAATATGGTTAATGGGCTAGACAGAATTTTTTTTTTCTGCTTCCTATTTTGCCTCTTTAGGTTACAAACATTAAATCTCACTCACATTTAGAAAACATAGATGTCTTTACTTCAGGAAGTAATATATAGCTTAACATTATTGCCTTAGTACTATCCTAAATCTTCTTATCTAAAACTAAAAAACATTGATAGTATTTGTTCACATTTCACTGCATTTCTACACTCAAGAAGTTTTCATTATGCGACTCTAAATGCTGCAATGCATAGTTGTCTAGGAAGCTAGAGATAATTGTGCATTTAGAATACAACATATGTGAGCATAATGATAACTACAGGTCTGCACTGCCTTTCCAATGAGCAATATATAATGCTGTTAGAATATCTGCTAATGGGGCCAGCCCAATGGCACAGCAGGTAAAGCTGCCACCTGCAATGCCGGCATCCCATATGGGTGCCAGTTCCTGTCCTGTCTGCTCTGCTTTCAATGCAGCTCTCTGCTGTGGCCTGGGAAAACAATGGAAGATGGCTCAAGTCCTTGGGCCCCTGCACCCATGTGGGAGAACTGGAAGGAACTCCTGGCTCTGGATCAGCACAGCTCCTGCTGTTGCGGCCAGCTGGGGAATGAACCAGTGGATGGAAGACCTCTCTCTCTGCCTCTCTCCTGTGTAACTCTGATTTTCAAATAAATAAAAAATCTTTAAAAAAAAAGGATATCCTATAAAGATATCCACAGTTCTAATTTGTTAACAAGAACAGGGTACAGCCTTGGGGAATGAGAGAGGGGTTCTTCTTTTGCAGGCAGACTACCCATATTTGAAGTATTTTCATGACTTTGCAAGTACTTACTAACATATAGCATAATTATATAGGGTTGATGCCACTAATTCAAACAAAGAGATTTTCCTGAGAAATCATTTCAAGTAGGAGAAAAATTTTACAACCTCTTAGACTAAATCATGTACTGTGACAGGTATCTGCAATTTAGATGTCAATATCACATATACATCTGAAATCCCTTGAATGATTAATATTTACATTTTACCTCCAGTTTTTGGTATCCCTTTGCCCGATAGGTGGGAAATGGGTGTCCTAACCAGGAGAGTAACAATTCCCAAAGTGAAGCAAAATTCTAGGTTTTGTAGCCCAAAGTAGGTTTGCTACAAAAGATTTCTTACCCTGCAGCAATATAAAGGTAATCATCGATTAAGTAAGTAATCCCATGAAATTACACTTGTGTAATTCAATTTTGTCTTTAGAATAATAAAATTCTCAAAGCCTTGCTTCATTTTTATTATTAATGAAATGCTATCCACCTTGATGATGCATTTATTCTACACTGTAGAAGTGAGATAGGGCAATTAAGGCCAAAGTGATGACTTGTAGCCTAGTTCCTGGCTTACCTGGATGGCAGGCTACTTCAGTGTGATCATTAAATCTTTTGTTCTTCTCACTCTACTTGTCAGGCAGTGAAAAGGAGTCTATTTAATGCAGTTGGTTGGAAATATAATCTAACTCACAAAAGTGTGAAAGAGAATAAATTTCAGGTTAAGATTAGTTATGTTCATATTTCTTTGGGACAAGAAATATGAAGGTGCACAATCATAATGGTTCAAATGGTTCATTGTTTTAATTCTTTTTACAGCAAGTGCTTATGGGAAAGGTTCACAGAATTAACATAAGGAACCAGGCTGCAAGAAATCTCATTTTACAGTGGGATTTGCAGGCAATAGTATATTTTGTAGGCAGGATATAGGAATAATTTACTCAGTATATTGCAAATAGAAAATAGTTAAAGTAAAATTGATTTTTTTTGGCTGTGGAAACAGCAATGTGCCAGTTTTTTAATTAATTTATTTGACAGGTAGAGTTACAGACAGTGAGAGACAGAAAGGTCTTCCTTTCGTTGGTTCACTCCCCAAATGGCCACCATGGCTGGCGCTGTGCCGATCCGAAGCCAAGAGCCAGGTGCTTCCTCCTGGTCTCCCACGTGCGTGCAGGGGCCCAAGCACCTTGGCCATCCTCCATTGCCCTTTTGGGCCACAGCAGTGAACTGGACTGGAAGAGGAACAACCGGGACTAGAACCCAGCACCTATATGGGATGCCGGTGCCGCAGGCAGAGGATTAACCAAGTGAGCCACGGCACCGGCCCCAGCAATGTGTCATAAAACTTGTTTTAGTTCCCTAACTTTTTCTACAGCAGGAAGAAATGGCAGTGTTTTGAAATGGGAAGACAAGAATTTTTTAAATCTCAGAAACAGAAGTCCTGTATCCTAAAGTACTGTCTTTTTTTCTGGGTACAGTCATGGTAGAGGCACTCTGCTAGGGAGACAGGCTCCCCAACATCCCAGGAATCATGAGAGTATGTAAACCAGCTCTCCTATCACAGCAGAAACTAAGAATAGCCTGCAATTATTCAGGCTCACCTCATCTCACTTGGGAAAGCCCAGGAGAAAAAAAACTTATTTCTCTGCAATAAAGTATAAATCCTATAGGAGAGTTTTTGGTTAGCCAGCCAGGTTCCAAGCTGTATCAACACACTCCTTCCTGAGGGGACTGGACAAAGAGCAGTTCCCCAAAGAGGAGGAGTGTTGTGATTACAGACCCTCCAATTCCAGGGAATGCTAAAGATTCCCCCCACAACTCTTCTGTGGTTGTTAGTTGGGTCTATGCAAACCCATGCTGACTCTAGAAACCTGTTCCCCACTTAGCATGAAAGCCTGGTCGCATATGTAAGACAAGATAGTTGCGTGCCTCTCAAAATTGCTTTTAAATTATAATTTACTCATTCCTGTATAGTACAACTATCTTACCTTGCCATTGCAACTTGTTAATCCCCGAGGCCCTAAGATAACAGTGTGCTCCCTGAAACTGCCGTGGTACTGCCTTGGTAAATTTAAGGTATGAAAGCAGGGAAAGGACAGAGGATCGGGGCTTTTTCTCTTGAGACAGGAGTGCAGTCAAGTCCACACGAGTAAATAAACTGTTCCTTTCCTCCAAAAGCCTCCAGTGCCTTTTGATTTATGTGGTCTTTGTCCGTGACAGTCTCCAGAAAAAAAAGAGAAGGGATGGTAGTCAATTAAAAAACAAGTAATTGTCCCCCACAAATGGGAGAGATGAGTACCTCTGCAAGGAAATAGATATCTCCTATATTGTTGCATGCTCTAGATGTTTAACAGTGTGGTGGATATTTAAGACGAAAAGGATAAGCTGAAGTGCATATGATGCCTACTTGAGTAACTTTTCTGAAAAAGTCTTTTGGAATGCTCTGCAACATGAAAAGCCCAACCTTTCAGGGCTCTTGGTGGGAAGGGCGTTTCAAAGACAGTCACTGGACAGTTGTTGCAGAGGGTGAGCACTGGATCCATTCATTATAAATAGAAATTGTCCTTGAAGATTCTGAGTTGATGAGCCATAGTTTAGTGATTAAAATATTGATTATGTAGCAATCTGTGCCTACAGAGACAGTATAAGAGGGAAAATGAAAAGAAAATTTGCGCATAGAAAGCTTTACATCACATCAAAGCCTTATACAGGTTCTACGGTAGAGAATTTAATATTTGGTAGCAACCTGCTCTAGTCACTTCGTTTTCCATAATGAAATATTACTCTGAAGCTTGACTGATTAAGAAAATAAAAGTGAAGCTACTAGATTTGAGTGTGGTAGGGGAGCATTGCATAGCCCTAATTGTCCAGTTCTAGCTTCTTTTGCCATCAAACACAGTGGAGCTGGGACTTCAAGGAGAGCAAATGAAAATCCAGCATGCTGGTGAACAGTAAGTCTAAAAGCAAACAAAGAAGTAGGACTTATGTTAAAGTTATTGCTCTGCCTTATGCCAACTTCTAGACACACAATAAAATTCAGAGTAATTTTTAAATGTGGACAATTTAACTATAAATATGCCAGTAGAAGACAGCAAAAAGAAAAACCCTATATGGGAAACTTCAGCACAAAATACAGAATATCTGGAAAGCAAAACGTCTGCTGTGACAGTAGATATGATAAAATGAAGCATTGAGTGGATAAAAATTCAAGGTACTACATCTAACCCTCGAAGAGCAACACAGTTTTCCTAGCAATATATCCATATTATAAGGCCTGGAGGGAACGGAAATCTCTGCAGAGAGAATATCAACCATCAGTTTATGGAAGGGAATTAAAGACTTGGAAGACAAATTCTAACTTGGAAAATTTATTTTAAACAAGAATTTAAAAATAAGATTTCAAATAGCTTTCTGGGAGAAAATGTCATTGAAAAAAAATATCATTAAGCAATATCTCAGATTGACCAGTGATTATTTATATTTTCCCAAATGCACAGAACAATTGCTTTTCTCACATTGAATCAGTCACCAAGGTAAAGTATATAGAAAATGAGCCATCTTAATTATGTGCAAATTCCTAAAAGCCATTAGGCAAAGTCTAGTAACTTCTAGAGGACTAAATAGAGGTGGGCACTTGGCCTGTGAGGGCCCCAGTAAGATGCACATGCCCCACATGTACCTGGGTCTGATACATCTCTCCAGTTCATGACTCCTGCTTCCTGCTAATGCAGATCCTGGAAGGCAGCAATGATGGTTCAAGTAAAGAATTGCTGTCATCCACACTGGAGACCTGGACTGAGTTCCCAGTTTCTATTTTTAGCCTATGCTCCAGTCATTGTAGGAATTTGAGAAATGACCAGCAGAGGGATCCTGTCTCTTTCTACCTCTCCCTTCCTCTCAAATAAAAAGTTTAAAGAAAGAGGGTAATACAAAAACCTTTGTAATGGTATCTAACTAAAAATCTCCAAATAAATTTATTCTCCTCAGAATCCTGACAGCATCTAGAGGGTGTCATCCAACCTGTCTATTCCTACTGTTTATAGCCCTTGTCTGTATTCCTGCTGAACTATGGTCTATTCACCTTCTACTTGAACTATTTAGCAGAGTATTAAGCCTTTGACTATAAAATAAATTAAAAATATTACCTCAAGGAGGGAGGTGGGGAGAGGGTAAAGTGGGGAGAATAAAGCGGGGAGGGTAAAGCAGGGAGGGTAAGCGGGTGGGAGCGGAGGAAATAAGAAAGGGCTATCATTACATTAGAATTATATCTATGTGTTACATTGAATCGGCTCTCTTTGTATTAATATCACATTCCCATGAAAATGAGAAGTATCAGATGGCATAAAAAAGAAAAATGCTATTTTATGGGAGAGCCATCTGCTATATTAAAAATATTTTGAAAGACTCAAGGAATCTGACAGAAGAATTGGATGCTTTTATCTATCCACTTAGCAAACAGATACCAGGAATGGTGCCCTCTATATTGGACACTTGAGATGCATGGTGAATGAGATACAATCTCCATAAAGAATGCACAGTCTAATAGTCACAACAGTTCAAGAGGTCATTTCAGTATACTGTATGCATTTTCAGAAACAGTTAAGATATTATCTTTGGAAACATGAGTTTGGTATTTACTGACGCTAGGAGAGAAGATTTAATCAAGAAAGGGTTTTACTCTGAGGCTGGGCACATAAGTTTGCCAGGTAAAGAAAACAATGAAAGGATATTCCAGTGAGGAGAGACAGACTATGCAAAAGCCTAAAGACCAAAGAGGAAGAGATATATAGGATGCTCTGGTACAGTGTAGGGTGACTAGAGAAGTGGGGTTGAAGGGGGTGTACTGAGATACCAGGCTGCTGGGACAAGCAGCGTCTTGGTAACAGAAGGCTGTGGATATTACATTGGATATGTGAGGCACTGGTGTGCACACAATGAAAAAGCAATAAGGCTTTTAAGCATAAGACGTATTTAATTAGATCTAAACATAAAATAGATTATTCAGGGTAGGAATAGAGAATGGTTTGAAAGCAGGCGAGACTAAAGGCAAGAAGGGCAGTTAAGAGTTTATTATAGCAAGTCCTTTGAGAGAGGATTCTGAATTCAGTTCAGATCAAACCAAGGAAGCAGTAGTGACAGCAGAGCAAGTTAGCCTAATCTAATCTCTTTATGAGGAAAAACAGGTAACTTCACAGCAGACAGGATATGGAGAGTAAAAGGGAGAAATTCAGGATACTTCCTCAATATTTGGCTTTGGCACTGAGTGTCCCTTGATGGGAAATATAGGAGGGGATGCCACGGACTCAAGATGAGTATTTTGAATTTCAGGTACTTGTGATTCATCCAGGACAGAATTTTTATTCTTATAGTTATCTTGCCTTGTTGTATGCAGCTCTTTAAAGTGAGACAAGGAAAAGGAAAGATTATATAACAAATGAAGGCAAGCAGCAATGAAAACAGAAAGGGCAATTGGAAAATAAAACACTGAACCAGAAAGGAGAAGAAGGTGCTTCTTGATGAAATAGTTACATAATCATAATAATGTAAATTTACACAACTAATAGGAACATTTGCAAGATGAAAGAAACATGCAGCTGCTGGTTTGAGTGTATGTATAGCTTCACTCTGGGTATGACCCAGGTATGTGCACACAGAAGTCAGCAAATACATGGGGTCAGTAGACAGTAAAGTTGTGGACCAAGTATGAGGTTGGTTGTCTCAATCTGATTCACCTTTTCATCTGTGCTGACGTCTTAATGATGCAGTGTATGGGCAGAGCAGCTCTTTAGTACAGTACACATTGTGTATCCTGAGGCTTCTTGCCTGGAGTTTTTAAACAGAGAAAGGTACAATTTCTGAAAGACCCATTGTTATTGTGAACAAAATTTTGCATGGTCTCATTTCTTCCCCTTCAGTCAACTTATATATAGAATGCAAACATCATTAGTCGTGAGTTTGAGGAACTTCCCCTCCATGTAGTATCTAGTTGATAATTGTTAATATTGGCGATGTAAGAATAAGATACAAATAAAAATTTGGACTAGAGGTTCTGCCAAGAGGAATAAGAATCCATAATATCTATGTTTATAAGGTAGGAGTTTTTAAATTACTTTTATAATTGGCAGATCATAAGTAGACATATAAGAATACTTTTTAATGTTTCTGGTAAAGTTAAGGAACAAATGCTATTACAGTTTTTTGGAAGAAAGGAAGAGGACCAAATATTATTCTATCTTATCAAGAATTTAGCATAAAATGTATAAGAACTGGCAATCAAGAAATTCCACTACACAAATTTTCAGATATGCAGATAAGCCTTCAAGTGAAGGATGTGGGAAAGATAGTGATAGGGGTGGAGAGCTACTCATTTTGCTTAAACCCTTCAATTTGTCTCTAACAGAATGCTTTTACAAAAATGGAAAAAAATGTAAAATCATAGAAAGCACATTACTATGTCACCTAAGATTTAAATAGCTCCTAGTTCTGTGCAAGGTTCAACTGTAGCCATTACAAGGGCATTGGCAAGTATGTGTAAGCAAAGACTATCAATCAGGACAGGTATAGATGATGAATGTGCCAATGTGCATCTAAAAAACTCAAGGGAGAAGTAAGCTGTGTCCAACAGACTTGGAGAAGAATGACTTAGATATATCATACTTAGAAACTTTGCTTAGGATCACCTGTTCTCATTCCACACTAACCAGGCTACCTCATGTTTATAATCAAATATGCCATTCAAACTAGTCCCTGAGAAGACAAGCCATTTCACACTAACACAAGTATTCTGATATGTGCTGAATTTTATCACACTATAAAGTACTAGATCAACATTCGAGTTTATACGTCATCTCTGAAGAACTGAGTTATTGTAATTTAACTTATTTTCATCTGTCCAACTCTAATGAAACCCATTCTTGGTCTGGAAGACTGAGATTAAGATTTTGGGCAGTTTTTAACTTAACATAGACCTCTAGTTACATAGACCCAGAGAGCATCCTGGGAGTGCCTGAGCTCCCAAACTCATGTTTTTACCTTCAACAGTTTGAACTGACTAGGCCTCCATTTTTCCAGTTGGGCACACACTCTTTGCTTCCTTCCAACTTCTTACTGTCTAGAATGTTGTGAGCCATTCATATTTTAGTATCCATATAGAATTGCTACTCTAAGAAATAGAGAACTCTGAGGTCGCAACTTCAGTGCCTTTGGAATAACTCAACTTTTGAGAAATAGGAATAAGAAAAACAAATAAACAAAACAAGATCAAAGGTGTCATACCTGTGTTTGGAGAAAGTAAGTCTCTCTGGGAAAGCCTTTTACTCAGAAGTTGTAATTAGGGGAAAATTTGCTGTAACACTGATAAAGCTTAATTCTAAGGCACCTCACTTACATGAGATCATTGTAATATCCTAGGAGGCTCCCTTGTGATGTATTCATGTAATTCTGTTTTTCCTAAAGTTTTCAAAAGTGAGATAATCAGAAGCACTGGTTTTGTTAGTATTTCTTTCCTGACTTTCTCTCCATCACAAATCCTCTAGACTCAAATAGCAACGGTGGGGTCATGGATATTTAGAATCTGATTAAGGGAAAATTAATTGAAGATATATTTATTTGGGTCCAATATAAATTTTCTTTTGCAGTATTTTGCATTTGTACTTAAGTTGTTGCTGACTAACCAAGCATCTAATACATAGATCCAGATACCATAGTGTTATATGAGCATGCCTATGATTCCCAGTACAGAACATTCATAGTTTACACTGCTAATATTCATGGTTAATAAAGTAATAAGGGTTGAAATGTATGGAGCAGGAAATTAGGATATGTAAAATTTTTCTAATTATCAGATATGTGGAATTAGAAACAGAAAGTTCAATTCTTTGATGCCAGTCAAAATAGAAGTTCTATTCAAGAATATTTTCAATAATGCTACAATATGATTATACAACAAATTTTACAGGAATCCCACACCATAGAATTTATTAGAATCTCTGCATTTGTATGGTTCCAACTAAGAACACCAATATAAGCAATAAACATATTGTAAAATTTCACATTGAATGCATCATAGCTATTACTAGTAAGAAATAACTTTTAATCAGACAGAAGAAAACTAAATTATCTTTCTATGGACTTTATACAGAGTACTTCAAAATTGTTTTATAATGAGGTAAAAACAGCATGCAACTAAATGCATAAGGAAGAGTGATATAGAACATTAGGCATTATGATTATTTAATAAACTTTCTAGATTTTAGAATATGTAAACAATTTTCACATTTGTAGGTTGTATTTTTTGTCCTATGAAAAAGTTCAGTTTGTAACTTTTGTATTTTATATTCTTTTATGAAATAGGGCCCTCAACATTTACATAATATTGGGATACAAAACTGGAAGTTAATCCTGCATACATTATAAAATTTAATCTCTGAAAACACAAGTTAACAGAATGTGCTGGAGTACCATCTATCTTTTATCAGACTTACATAGCATATATACTGAGAAGGCTTCCTGTTTCTAAGGAATAGTAAACATATACATATTTTGTGTATTATCAAATGATACCAATGAGGTGAATCAATAGCCAATTTTCCCTAACTTTTTTTTAAAGTAATCAGGAAAAGAAAGTTTGTTTATTAAGGAAACATAGGGAAGAAAAATCTTCTCAGATGTTGTATGGAATTCCAGGTACTTTCATAAGGGAAAAAATACACTAAGGCATTTTGAAGGTTATCAGTGGTATAGCAACAAAAGGAGTTTTATCTGAGGACAAGTGAAGTAGCTGTCCTTAATGACTCCCCAAAATCATAAAAAATGAATAGCACCATCACAGTACAAATGAATAATTAAAGTTGTGCTCCAATTCTGCATCTATAAGAATCAGGGAAGCACAAGAAGAGGGAACTATTCATACTTATTCTTTCTAGATTGAGGCCCAAATTTTATGATAAAATTTAATACTAAATAAGACTATCAAGAGGACCATAATATTACAAACAACATTTGGTATGCATTTGTGGAGCAGTTATACAAATAAAATGCTGAGTAGGAATACAGGTAGACTCCTACTGGTTAGGAGAAAAAAATAAAGTGAGACAAGAAAGGTCTTTCAGTCACACAGAAGAACGTAGAAGTAGTGGTGAGAAAGGAGACCCGAGAGAGTGAACCAATTTGGGCAGACAGCATTTTCAAAGACATGCATGTTCCCCACAATGCAGTAAGTATTTGCTATTTCCTAAAACCATTTAAGAAATATCATAACGCCCAGAAGATATTATAGTAACTATTTTATAGAATAAAAACTTGAAGCACACAGAATTAAAATGATTTGTCCAAGAGTACGTAACTGTAAGAGTGAAGCTTAGATTTACAGGAAGCAGAACATCTACAAGTTTCTTTAAAAACTTGATGGAAGATGTGTTCTTTTTATGCTATGCATAAATTTCAACAAATTTTTATGCCTAAAAATTTTTTAATTCCATTTTTCCTCAATCTTTTTTTTTTTTTTTTTTATTTTTGACAGGCAGAGTGGACAGTGAGAGAGAGAGACAGAGAGAAAGGTCTTCCTTTGCCGTTGGTTCACCCTCCAATGGCCGCCGCTGCAGCCGGCGCACCGCGCTGATCCGATGGCAGGAGCCAGGAGCCAGGTGCTTTTCCTGGTCTCCCATGGGGTGCAGGGCCCAAGCACCTGGGCCATCCTCCACTGCACTCCCTGGCCATAGCAGAGAGCTGGCCTGGAAGAGGGGCAACCGGGACAGAATCCGGCGCCCTGACCGGGACTAGAACCCGGTGTGCCGGCGTCGCAAGGTGGAGGATTAGCCTATTGAGCCACGGCGCCGGCTCAATCTTTTTGACATATTGGGCAGACTGTAACAATAACAATTATTCTATTAATAATAAAGCAAACATCCATGGCATTTACTATCTGCAAATCAGGATTCTAAGCATTTTATATATATATTACCTCATTTAATCCTCCTAAACTCTTGGTATGGATAATATTATTTACATTGGACTAAGGAAAACATTCCCTAGGTTTTTCTTTTACTTTGCCCTGATAAAATGATCTGCACTTAATGATGTTAATGGCACCAAGATTCTTTATCTCAATAAACTGGGTGGAGGGGCCAGCACCATGGCTCCCTTGGTTAACCCTTCACCTGCAGTGCCAGCATCCCATATGGGCACTGGGTTCTAGTCCCGGTTTCTTCTCTTCCAGCCCAGCTCTCTGCTGTGGCCTGAGAAGGCAGTGAAGGATGGCCCATGTGCTTGGGCCCCTGCATTCACATGGGAGACCAGGAGGAAGCACCTGGCTCCTGGCTTTGGATTGACGTGGCTCGGCTGTAGCGGCCATCTGGGGGGTGAACCAGCGGAGGGAAGACCTTTCTCTCTGTCTCTCTCTCTCACTGTCTAACTCTATCTGTCAAATTAAAAAAAAAGGGTCTTTTAAAAAAAGTAAACTGGATGGAAAAGATATTAAAATATACCCAAAATGGGAAGAAAATCTCCAAAAGCAAAGGAAATTTTAAAAATATATTCTTTTCTGTAACATGATAAAAAGACAAGCCGTTTGTAACATAAGCCCACTATTTGAAGTATATAGAGTAATTTCCCCAACTTCATTGCTATCATATTCCAGATAAGACAGGGACACACGAACATTCACGAACACTTAATTATGCCTAATGGGCATCTTTTTAAGTACTTAAATTGGAGTCATAATGCATGTGAATATTTTGTAAGCAGTATGCCATAATTTATATGTTCTATAATTTATTGAAACAGCTGTTTTTATAATTAACATTTTAATTAAAATTTTAATGACACATATCTATATAAGCTTTGCCTACCAAAGGCAGAAATTACCCCTACTTTTGTAAAAACATATCACAGATGTTAAGAATTCTACTGCAGCAATAGATCATTTAACTGACCTTACCCAATTGACTCAAATTAGCCAAAGCTCTTCATTTCCTCAGTGAAATTTCATAAATTATCACTGTGCGATATATTAAATACAGAGTTGTGAAGCTAATCTGTTGGGTCTTTTTTGTTCCCATCAAGTTCCAAGTCCCGATTCTGTTTTTATCTAGATGAGTTAATGCCAGTTTTACATGCTATTATTTCAAATGGAAGAAATAAAAGTGGTAAACCTAGCTATTTTTGTGAGAACTAAATTGAATTCTTTGAGGAAGATAACAAAGGCAAGTTGCTAAAATAAAACTATCACTTTATGGTATATACCAAACAGAATTTAAATCAGTATGTCAAACAGATACCTGAGCTCCTAGTTTAGCATATGGAATCAACCTAAGTGCCCAAATAGATTTTCTAAAAATACAGACTATATATGCAATGGAATACTATTCAGGCATGAAAGTGTATGGAATCCAATTATTTGCTGCAATATGGATGGAACTGGAACACATTATGTTAATGAAATAAACAAAACAGGAAGCTACTGCATTCTCTATACTCAGGTGTGAAATCTTAAAACAAGTAGATTTCATACATTTAAAATGGAATAGTTGTTATCAAAATCTGGGAGAGTAGACAAAAAAGAAGATGGTCAAAGAGAACAAAGCTTGGAGGACCAACTTCTATTTTAGTGCACAGTAGCCTAACTATAGGTATTTCAAAATAGCTAGCAAGAAAGATATTCAATGTTCTTTCCACCAAGAAATGATAAATATTTTAGGTGATAGATATGCTCAGTACCCTGATTTGAACATTATACAATGTATACATGTATCAAAATATCATGCTGCATTTTATGAGTTTGCATAATTGGCATACATAAATTAAAAATGAAGCTAAAAACAATTGTGGTACAGTGGAATAATATACAACAAGAAAAACAAATGAAATATTGATAAACACAATAGCATGAATGAATCTCAAATGCCTTAAGTGAAAGATGGCAAACATGAAAAGTTCCATATTACTTGATTCTAGAAAATCTGGACTGGAGGTTGAGGGGCAGGGGATGAAATCAGAAGTTGCCAGAGTCAGAAGAGAATAGAATTTATAGTGACATTATGAATCATTTGAAGTAAATAGAATTGTTCTATATCTTAGTTATGATGGTGTTTACAGGAATATGATTACATACAATTTTTTATTAAGACTCATACAATGGCATAGCAAAAGGTGAATTTTACCAAATGTAAGTCCTACATCAACAAACCTTACTTAAAAAAATCAAAGGGCTATGAAATAAGATACATAAGAAAATAATTAAAATGGCAAGTAAATCTACAAAACTCTGCAATGATTATGTGCTCAGAATACTTTGCAGATGTCTTCAAAACACCTATACTTTTTAATTAACACACAATTATTCTTAGGTGTTTAATTTTAACTGAAAAGTGATTGCTGTTAAATATAAGAGTGGGAATAAGAGAAGGAGATGTACAGTTCGGCACATGCTCACTTAGACTTAGCCCTAACAGTAGAGTTAGAAAGGTGCCAGGGGATTCCAATTCAATCCCATCAAGCTGGCATGTACCAATGCCATCTCACTAGTCCAAGTGATCAGTTTCAGTTCATAATTGATCATAATGATAGGATTAAGAGTCAAAGGGATCACATACACAAGACTAGTGTCTGCTAATACTAACTGACAGAATTAAAAATGAGAGAACAATCTAACATGGGAAGTAGAAAACACAGCAGACTCATAGAATTGCAGATGTCCTAAACAGCACTCTGGCCTCAGAATCAGCCCTTAAGCCATTTGGATCTGGCTGAAGAGCCCATGAGAGTATTTCAGGCATGAAAAGCCAAGACACTGTGGCAAAAAAAAAAAAAAAAAAAAAAAAAAAAAAAAAAAAAAAAAAAAACAAAAACACACACACAAAAAAAAAACCACCTAAATGTAAGAGATGTGAGATCCCAGTGGAAAGAATGGGCCATCAAAGGAGGAAGTACCTTTCTCTGAAGGGAGGAGAGAACTTCCACTTTGACTATGGCCTTGTCTAAATAAGATCAGAGTTGGCGAACTCAAGAGGCTTCCATAGCCTTGGCAGCTCATGATAAGAGCCTAGGGTGATTTCTGACGCTATAAACAAGAGTGTCAATTGTTGAATCAACAACAGGAGTCACTATGTACTTACTCCCCATGTAGGATTTCTGTCCTTAATGTGTTGTACAATATGAATTAATGCTACAACTAGTACTCAAACAGTACTTTATACTTTGTGTTTCTGTGTGGGTGCAAACTGTTGAAATATTTACTTAGTATATACTAAATTGATCTTCTGTATATAAAGATAATTGAAAGGAATCTTGATGTGAATGGAGTGGGAGAGGGAGTTGTAGATGGGAGGGATACAGGTGAGAGGGAAGTTATGGGGGGAAAAAGCCACTGTAATCCCAAAGCTGTACTTTGGAAATTTATATTTATTAAATAAAAGTTAAAAAAATCCATTCATGTTATTGCTCATTTTAGACATCCATTCTTTAAATCACTAAATAGTATTTGATTGCACAAATTCACCCCTGTTTAGTTTTTCCCTCTTCATATGCATTTTTGTTGTTCTCAGTTTGGAGCTATTATCAATAAAGCTTTTATAAATTATATTTATACAAAAAACACTTATAGTAAACGCAGCTAAATACACACATAAAATATACAGGAAGATAAGTACAAACAGAAAATATTCAGAGGACCAGAGTTCTTCCTCCATAACAGTACAGGAAAATTGTAGATTTAGTGAGTGAATTGGCATTTAGGAAGATTAATTCATTCTCAGTCTCTCTCCACCCCCCCTCCTTTCAAATAAAATTATAAAGCAAGTCCTAAAGTGTACATTTAAGTCTGTAAATAGGGACCTGGGATGACTTCAGAGTTCAGGAAGGAGTCATATGGAGACATGTCCTTGGAGAGAGAAGACATGAGAAATGGGTCACCTAAAAAGGATCAGAGGACTCTAAAGCATTGCTGTTTTATAAATGGAAATAATCAAGTGAGTTTAGATGTTAATTTGTAGGGAATGAAGAACTGGAAAACCTCCTACTTTGAATAGGAGATGATTTGGAGCAAGCAAGGTCAGTCTTATTTATTTGAACAGACAGGGATCTCCTATACACTGGTTCATTCCCCAAATGAATGCAACAGCCAGGTCTGGGTTGTATTGTACCAGGCCAAAGCCAGGAGTCAGGAACCCAATTCCAGTATTCCCCCATGGGGGTCAGGGATCCAGCTGGTTGAACCATTGTCTACTACCTCCTGGAGTATTCATTAGCAGGAAGCTGGAATCCAGACCAGAGCCTGGACTTCAATCCAGGAAAACCAATAGGGGATGCAGGCATCCCAAGCTGATCCTTAACTGCTACATCAATTCTCCCCTGATTAACTCTTTTCCTCTTCTTAGTCCCCTGCCTCAGGTTTCTCCGCAGCAGTCTGTGCCTGGGTCACTTCTTGTGAAGCTGCTCCAGCTATTTAAACTCATGGGAGCCAACAATGCTGAAGGGCTGTCTCTATTCAGTAATGCTGGAGCTGGGACCATCAACAACAACTTCCCGTTTGGGAATGCTTTACCCCGTGCTCTAACTCTTGACTCTGCAGCTCCAAGGGTAAAGCCCTCGGTTCCTGATGTTCCACACTATCACAATCTGCCTCCTGGTCATGCATTCCATGGGAAAGACTGTGAAAAGTGGGGCTTTCTTTGCTGCTATTATGCCCTCATCCTGCTGCTTTCAAAGCTGATGCCCTTGGCGGTAGTCAGCCTGCCCCAGGCCTCCAGTGTGCTTACTGTGCTGGTGGGGAAGCTGCTGCAGACAGCATCTCAGTGGTCACAGTCTCTTGCTACTGGGGGCTTCCAGACCTGAATCTTCAGTTCCAGCCAGGAAGCTGGAGACCAAGTCATGGCTAGAGTCTTTGCGGTCTCCTTCCTCTGCCATGGCTTCATCACTGCTGAAGTCTTCTACTAGAATGCAAAGCTCCTGACAAGCAGAAAAAGGAGCAATAGGGCTGAAGCACCTGTTGGATCCACTGCCAGTCTCCATTTATCCACTTAACCTCCAGGTGCTTGCCACCTGAGCCACACTGCCAGTGTGACTTCTAATCTCCCTCTATTCTTCTCTCCACACTTCTGCATATCTCGTGCCAAACACAGAAAGTACGTTTTCTGGAGACATTGTGCCTTTACTACATGTTACTTGACAGGTAAATTGGAAACCATTATACTTAGTGAAATAAGTCAGTCCCACAAAGACAAATGTTTCCCTGGTCTGGGGTAATTAATAGAGTACCTAAAATGTAATGTATTTTGAGATTTGATGATGGTTTATAGCTCTTGTCTCTGCTATTGAGGAACAGTGATTTTATTTCTTCATCCTATTTGTTGAACTCTAAATTTAGAGTGTGGTTAACCTTATGATTATAAAGTATACTGAAAATGGATGTAAAAATCAAGAGTGGGAATAGGAGAGGGAGGAGGAAGAAGGGTTAGGAGCATGTTCTTAAATCTGTATATATGAAATACATGAAACTTATACCTTAAGTTTGAAATGTATGTTAGATCTTAAACTGCAAGTTAAAATTAGAAAAAAGCACACATAAGCATTCAAAGTACACATGTAGCTATGTTGAAAAGGAAAATGCTCATGATGTAATTTATATAAAATTTCTTTATAAGTGTAAATCAACATGGATGTATAATCGATAGAGAAGGTAGGTGAATTGTGCTTTAGAACTAAAGTGTAAGGTTTCACTATCTTTTAGAAAAAAAAGGTATGTGCCCTCAAAGAAATATCATCTTTCCAGGCATAAAGTAATACAGAAATTTAAGAGGTAGATTTTTTTCTTAAGGTTTTAGACTTTTCCATTCCAATTTTTATAAAATTTTTAATGATTGCCTTTTTTAAAGATTTATTTGAAAGGCAGAAGGAGAGAGAAAACAGATATGATGTATTTCATAGATACAATTCTAAGAACATAAAAAAACTTATGTCTATTCATTTGCCCTAGATTATATCCTATCAATTTATGTGAATAGAATAGCAATTCTGACACTTAATTGAAAAGAATGCTTTAAAAAATTGTTATTTAGAATATTTAAGACATTTATAGATTTCCTAAAAAATCATATAGATAATAAAAGGATATATAAAATATATTCTTTTATTTTTATTAGAACTAATAGGCATATAAGTAGTTACTATACACATAAATTATATTTCAATGATGAATAATTTTCACATTTGAGTATTTCCAAAATATTTAACTATCTTGCTAACAAATATTTATAGATTGTTTCTGTTATTGCACATACTGCAAACTATATCTTATTTCCAAGGATATCAGCATTAAAATAACTAAGACATATGTGTATATATATATAAGATTCTGTAGAAGGACAGAATTACAATGTAAAATGTTTGTCAAGTAACCCTCAAGTAGAAATCAATAAGTTTGAAATTTTTTCTGAAAAGCAATTCAGAGTCCATCCAAACACTGGAAATTCTTTGTAATTGCTAATATAAAGATAAAGATAATTATTTGCAAAATTCTGCAGAGCTTGCTTGAATGTTAATGATCATGAATTTTTAAAAGGTAAACAAACTACAAGTGTGGAAAATACAAATAATAGAGGTTAATTGTACTGAAAACTTTTAGATTGGAACAAACTTTTTTCTATATAAACTTCTCTGAAGGTAATACTGTTCTGGTTATACTACTTCCCCTTTCCCTCCTGGAGCACTTCAAGATACAAAGTTCAAAAGAATTTAATTCAATCAGCGTTCTGGGCCAGTAACTAGTATTTTAGTTAACAACAATATATAGCTTCTATTAACAAAGAAATACTTGTTTCTAAAGTTCATCACTGAAACTACAAGATTTAATAGAAACATACTTGATTCTCACCAGGATGAGCTATACCTATCATTCTCACAACATGAAGTACTTGAACACTATCTCTAATCCATTTCACCATAAATCTGAGGAAATCCCTAATTTTATTAAATCAGGATTGGTGTCCTTAAAATGTGTCCTGGAGTTTCTAGTGAAACATTATGGATTAAATATATACATTAACCTCCCTCTTAAGCCCCAGTAGAGTTACAATGAAAGAATTAAAATATTGATCTAGAGGGGCTGGTACAGTAGTGTAGTGGGATAAAGCCACGGCCTGCAATACTGACATCCCATATGGGAGCCAGTTCGAGTCCTGGCCACTCCACTTCTGATCCAGCTCTCTGTTATGACCTGGGAAAGCAGTAGAAGATGGCCCAAGTCCTTGAGCCCCTGCACCTGTGTGGGTGATCCAAAAGAAGCTCCTGGCTCCAGATCAGTGTAGCCCCGGCCATCACAGCCAATTAGGGAGTGAACCAGAGCATGGAAGACCCCTCTCTCTGCCTCTGCTTCCCTCTGTGTAACTGACTTTCAAATAAATTAATCTTAAAAATATTTAGAGAGTAAATTCTTTTATTTTAGAAGTAACAGTGATAGTGCACGGATATCTATACAAAGGAGAGAAGGATGTTACTTAGCAGATAAAGTGTGTGGAATTAAAAAAAATCAGAAAATGCACATCTCAGAAACTTGGAGAAGTCTCAAGAATTAGAGCTACAAGGAGCTCAAAAAACAGAGCTACCAATAAAGCAGAAATACTATGGAGTTTTAGAATAGAAGGATTGGCTAAAGATTGTAGGATGTAATTAAACACCAAAACATTTCAGAACTGCCAAGCAGTTCTCTCTACTCTGGGAAACCCAGCCATTTAATCTCCAGTGATGCTGAACAGAATGTCTTTTGACTTGAGTTACTAGATAGAACTCATGGGGAGGTCAGAATCAGGAACTGGAAAACTGAGCAAACTATGACAAACGAGCAACAAGAACCACTGGGGCTCCCAGAACCTTGGTTTATATCCCCAGACATGATTGAGAATATTTTCTTAGGGGAAACCGACTAGGGCAAGAGAAATGGTCCATTGATACTGACAGTTATGGATCCCTTAATGAGATGGCCAACCTTGACTCATCAGTAAAACTCTGCAGTCAATAAGTTTTTCCCTTAGAAGAATCCGTAGTCAGAATTTTAGTGTTTTACTCCATAACATGAAAATATAACTGAGAAACACTTGACAAATTAAATAAAAAGCTTCAATATTAAATCTAGATCTAAAACAAGTAGCTGAAGGCAACAGACTTTTCTGGAATCAAAAGAAACTTAAAATAAACTGCAGTTTATAACACTATGTATATATTTTACAAATTACATATGCTTATACACAGATAACGAAATGCATCACATCAGTTAATGTGTTTTGATTATACTATAATTAATACTATATCCACTCAAAAAGGAAAATGCTTAAAAAAAGCATCAGGACATAATTCTCAGATATTAAAAATATAGGAACAATATTAATTCAATGAAGTTATTCATCTGTCTCAGAATGTGAAGTAAAAATAAAAACAAAAAGAGCTAAGAAAATTGACAGCAACTTGCAGTGTTTAATGCTCAGGTAATTTCTCTGAAGGGAGGAGAGAACTTCTACTGTGACTGTGACCCTGTCTGAATGAGATCGAAGTCGGTGAACCCAAAAGGCTTCCATAGCCTTGGCAACTCATGACTAGAGCCTAGGGAGATTACTGACGCCATAAACGAGAGTGTCAAATTGTTAAGTCAATAACAGGAGTCACTGTGTACTTACTCCTCATGTGGGATCTGTCCTTAGTGTGTTGTCCAATGTTAAGTAATGCTATAACTAGTACTGAAACAGTATTTTTACACTTTGTGTTTCTGTGTGAGTGCAAACTGATGAAATCTTTACTTAATACACACTGAATCGATCTTCTGTATATAAAGATAGTTGAAAATGAATCTTGATATGAATGGAATGGGAGAGGGAGCAGGAGATGGGAGGGGTGCAAGTGGGAGGGAAATTATGGGGGGGGAGCCAATGTAATCCATAAGCTGTACTTTGGAAATTTATATTTACTAAATAAAAAAAGAAAAAATGCTCAGGTAAAAGAAATCCCAGACTATAAAAAGACAGTTGACAGGGTAAAAATTCTTAAATAACAGTAATAATTTCTTCAAGGTCTGAAGTACATAACAACCAGGTTTAAAAAGACCACTGAAGCACTGAAGAAAATTGGATGAATACTACACTTACTAAGGAATAACATCAAATATTTGAGAACTTCAGATATAATTACAATCTTTTAAAAGCAATGAGAAAAAAAGGCAAAGCCTAGAAGTAAAATATCATACTTCTGTCTGGTAACTTTTGGATGTGTGACTATAAATTCTGAGGCTAAGGGATTCTGATCCATTATTTTATACCCAGCCAGACCATCCATCACATGTGAATGGAGGAGAAATACATTTTCAGAAAACTCAATTTTACTCCAAAATATTTTTACAAATAGCATGAATGATGCAAGTTCATCTGAAAGTAGAACATAAACCAGGAAGATAGAAAATGAAGGCAGGAAACAGTAATCCAAGAAAAGGAAGGCAAGAAGGAAGTTCTAGAAGGATGCCTGTGTCACAGTTTGTGGGAACTTAGTTTCGTTGGAGAGAAGGGCTTAGAATAGAGAATGAGGACTTCAGGAGGGGTATCTTCAGGAAAATGAAAAATATTTAACGATTCGAATGAGTTGAAAAAAATAAAGCTGGGAAGTTAATGGGTCAATCCCTAATAAGGATATTAAAACTAACTTTAAAATGTAAAATTAACATTAGAGAATCATACAAGAAAGAAAATACTTCCGCCCACTAAAAACTAGCTGAGTTGTGCTCATATAGCTGATAGAATGTAGGCACTAGATGTTAATCCAAAAATTTGATATAAAAATATCAGGGTGATTGGAAAAACAAAGATGTGTATGAGAAGAGATTGGTACAAAAAGGGAGAGAAATATAAAAGAGAAAGATAGTTAAGAAACAGCAATATGGACATGTTTTTACCAAACAATGGAGGTATATAGCAGAAGCAATTCTTATCTGTTGAAAATTAGAATTTCAAGGTCAAAAAGGGCAGGAAAGTAGATAATTCTTCATGCTATAAGTCTTACTATGGTCTGAGGATTTTTATAAAAATATCTACAAGTCTTATTTGGATAAAAATTGAATCAAAAAACTAAGTGCATATGGGAATATGACTATCACATAAGAAGTGGAGATCCATGTCCACTCTTAATAGTAATCCCATTTTGGCCAAAACAACACTCTCCTCTTTCACATTTGTCTAATTTCTTGGGTACCTCAGTGCCTGGAAGTGGGGTATGTATTCTCCTTGCTCTTCACTATTGTTTCCAAATCACTTCCCCACTCTTCTCTTTCAAAACTGCTGCTCCTTTAAAGCTAAAATCTTCCAGCAGTAGCAACTTACTAGTTATTTCTTCTTTTTTAAAAAAAGATTTATTTTATTTATTTGAATGACAGCGTTACAGAGTTACACAGAGAAGTAGAGACAGAGAGAGGTCTTCTATCTGATGGTTCACTCTCCAGATGGCCGCAACGGCCAGAGATGCACCGATCAGGAGCCAGGAGCCAGGAGCCTCCTCCTGGTCTCTGACATGGGTGCAGGGGCCCAAAGACTTGGGCAAACCTCCACTGCTTTCCCAGGCCATAGCAGAGAGCTGGGTTGGAAGAGGAGCAGCCGGGACTAGAACCAGCGCCCATATGGGATGCCGGCGCCGCAGGCCAGGGCTTTAACCCACTGCGCCACAACACTGGCCCTTAGTTATTATTTCAGTCAGTGTGTTTTCCTGTCACTCTTCTTTACTAGTAAAGCCTTTTCTTCCTACCTCACTTTGTCACTTCAAGTGTGTTTTATTATGTGTATACTTCAATAGATTTAAAAAATAAAAACAGAAAAACTAGTGTCATAGGCTCCCAACATTTATCCAGCCATTGATCAAGGTACTAACCTCTCTGGACATAAGAGAATGAAGAAAAGATCAATTCAATGATAACAGTGAGACGAACAACAGAAAGATACAGACGAGGAGAAGCTACCAGATTCCAAGTGAGAAACCTAGACTCGGTAAGTATTGCTAAGACCCCACAAACTTCTTCAAATACGCAATTGGAGAGCTGTACATCCAGGGCAAAGACAGTAACTGATTTGATTAGAGGATATTTGAGACAATAAATCCCAAATAAAAGCTATGGACTGCACCAGTTCAGTCACCACACTTCTTCCAAATCCTTCATTAAAAACATACCTGGTCACATTGAAACCTAAGTAATACTCAAAAAATCAGCCAAAAATTTTAAAGAGGTAGTAAAGGCAAAACTGATATATGAGTATGAATTAAAACACAAAATTTGTTCGTGTTTTTCTAGTCTCAAATTACAACAAACATATCTCCACAGAGGGAAGAAGTTCAAAGAAAAAGTTTCAAAGACAAGTTTGCATGAAAATGTGAAAAGACAAAAAGTAAGCTGGTAGGGCTCAGTAAAGAAAAGAAGGCTGTGTAAAAACATCACCAAAAAAATCAGGTTAATCAACTTAAAATGCAATAAATAAACTCTAGGAAGAGGCTCCATTGGTCAACAAGAGGTAATAAAATTAACAATAATTTTTTGTAAAATAGACCTTTCCTGGAAAAAATGCAAAAAAGTAGATCTAAAGCATATGTGATGATTATTCCTGAAAAAAAATTCCAGCAGATGAAATTGCCAAAGGTACAAGGTTGCTGCAAATGTTCATGGAATAAATGGAATTAAAAGTATGTTTATTTTGGGGCAAAATATTTGAAGTCAATACAGTTTTATTCCATACTGATATTTTCTATGAAACTCTTGAAGCCTCTACATACACGAATTTGAAATTTGCACCAACATAAATATTTTAATTTTCCATTAACTTTCTTTTTAAAGGCAGGCAGGCAGAGAGACAGACACAGACGTATCTTCCATCCACTGAGAAACAGAGATGGTATTTTGTGCTGTTCCATGGTGACCATGGTTGAGTTCAATAGAAGATGTAGATTATTTGGATGTCTACCAGACTAGGATTCTTTATTATAATTGTATCCTTTTGGGTCCCTATAGCTATACAGGGATTTTTGTCCGTCTCATGTGTCTCTATCATACAGGCTGAGATGATGGGACATGAGTCCATAATTAAACAGAAGACAAGTTAGATGCTCTTCCCTGAGGACTGGGGTTGAGACACTGTAATAGAAGATATGCATTACTATAATTTGCATCATGGCTAAGCAGAATGGAATAGAATATATAGAGAAATAAATGATAGAGATGAATAATCAACTTAGAGGAAACTAAGAGGGTATCTATTTAAGTTTATATTTCATGTCTTTCTTAAAGCCTAATACATTTCTCCTGTTAGACTACGAAGAGTTATCAGTTTGCATTTGTAATAGCTTCTTTTACTTAAGCTGCTTTGAGTGGATTTCAGTTATTTTCAGCAATATTGATGAGAAAAATGAAGTATATTAACTTTTGGAATGAAAGCATGTGCAATAAGGTGGAAGGTTAGAATATCACTTTGCTCATTTGGTTCCTTCATGAGGTAGGGTGGGCACCCTAGCAACAACTTATCACATAAGTAAATACCCTAAAAGCTAAATTGAATTTCATGACTTGGAAGTGATAAACATGGATAAGGGGATAAGGAATGTGCTCTTTTGGATTTTTGTTTCTCTTTTAGGCCTTAAGGCAAAGATTATTAGGCAGATAAAGATGGAAGAAGGCAGAAATCCCAGGAAGGAGTGTTAGTAAGAATAATAACCTCAGCTCTGGCAAATCAGCCAAACAAGCAGACCAACACAATGCTACACATTTTCTGGCTTGGTTTACTGTAAACAGAGCTCCCTCAAACCAAACAATATCAATAATTTTACCAAAGATTACAAGACTTTTAACACCAGAAAATAAGACAAAGAGAAAATTCTCAACCTTATCAAAAGAACGTGGATCAAATCAAGATAGGAAATGCTAACAAGTTTTATTTTTTTTCACTTTTATTTAATAAGTAAAAATTTCCACAGTACAGCTTTTGAATTATAGTGGCTTTTTCCCCCCATAACCTCCTGCCCACCCACAAATATCCCATCTCCCTCTCCCTCTCCCATCCCATTCACATCAATTTATTTTCAATTATCTTTATATACAGAATATCAATTTAGGATATACTAAGTAAAGATTTTAACAGTTTGCACCCACACAGAAACACAAAGTATAAAGTACTGTTTGAATACTAGTTATGCTGTTGATTCACATAGCACAACACATTAAGGAAAGATATCCTACATGGGGAATAAGTACACAGTGACTCCTGTTGTTGAATTAACAATTGATACTCTTATTTATTATGTCAGTAATCACCCTAGGCTCTTGTCATGAGCTGCCAAGGCTATGGAAGCCTCTTGAGTTCGCCAGCTCCGATCTAATTTAGACAATGCCATAGTCAAAGTGGAAGTTCTCTCCTCCCTTCAGAGAAAGGTACCTCCTTCTTTGATGGCCCATTCTTTCCACTGGGATCTCACTATCATGAGCTTTTAGCCAGATCCGAATGCCTTAATGGCTGATTCTGAGGCCAGAATGCTGTTTAGGATCTGCCATTCTATGAGTCTGCTGTGTATCCCACTTCCCATGTTGGATTGTTCTCTCCTTTTTAATTCTATCAGTTAGTCTTGTGTATGTGATCCCTTTGACTCTTAATCCTATCATTATGATCAATTATGAACTGAAATTGATCACTTGGACTAGTGAGATGGCATTGGTACATGCCAGCTTGAAGGAATTGAATTGGAATCCCCTGGCACCTTTATAACTCTACCATTAGGGCTAAGTCTGAGTGAGCATGTGCCGAACTATACATCTCTTCCCTCTCTTATTCCCACTCTTACATTTAACAGAGATCACTTTTCAGTTACATTTAAACACCTAAGAATAATTACGTGTTAATTGAAGAGTTCAACCAATGGTATTAAGTAGAACAAAAAAAATACTAAAAGGAATAAAATAGTAAGTTGTTCCTTGACAGTCAGGACAAAAGCTGATCAAGTCATTGTTTCTCATAGTGCCCATTTCACTTCAACAGGTTTCCTTTTCAGTGTTCAGTTAGTTTTCAGCAATCAGGTAGAACATATGCTATTTGTCCCTTTGGGATTGGCTTATTTCTCTCAGCATGATGTTTTCCAGATTCCTCCATTTTGTTGCAAATGACAGGATTTCATTGTTTTTGACTACTGTATAGTATTTTATAGAGTACATGTCCCATAATTTCTTTATCCAGACTACTGTTGATGGACATTTAGGTTGATTCCAGGTCTTAGCTATTGTGAATTGAGCTGCAATAAACATTGAGGTGCAGACAACTCTTTTATTTGCCAATTTAATTTCCTTTGGGTAAATTCCAAGGAGTGGGATGGCTGGGTTTTATGGTAGGATTATTATTATTATTTTTTTTTTTTGACAGGCAGAGTGGACAGTGAGAGAGAGAGAGAGAAAGGTCTTCTTTTGCCGTTGGTTCACCCTCCAATGGCCGCCGCGGCCGGCGCGCTGCGGCCGGCGCAGCGCGCTGATCCGATGGCAGGAGCCAGGAGCCAGGTGCTTTTCCTGGTCTCCCATGGGGTGCAGGGCCCAAGCACCTGGGCCATCCTCCACTGTACTCCCTGGCCACAGCAGAGGGCTGGCCTGGAAGAGGGGCAACCGGGACAGAATCGGCGCCCCGACCGGGACTAGAACCCGGTGTGCCGGCGCCGCTAGGCGGAGGATTAGCCTAGTGAGCCGCGGCGCCGGCCAAGGATTATATTCAGGTTTCTGAAAAATCTCCAAACTGAGTTCTATAGTGGCTTTACCAGTTTGCATTCCCACCAACAGTGGGTTAGTGTTCCTTTTTCCCCACATCCTCGCCAGCGTCTGTTGTTGGTAGATTTCTGTATGTGAGCCATTCTAACTGGGGTGAAGTGAAACTTCATTGTGGTTTTGATTTGTATTTCCCTGATTGCTTGTGATCCTGAACATTTTTTTCATGTGTCTGTTGGCCATTTGGATTTCCTCCTTTGAAAAAAAAATGTGTATTTAGGTCCTTACAATTTTTAAAGATATGACTAGGCCAGGGCTGTGGCTCAGTGGGTTAAAGCTCCAGCCTGCAGTGTTTGCATCCAATATAGGCAACACTTCGAGTCCCAGCTGTTCTACTCTTGATCTTTTAATTTTTGAAAGGTAGAGTTACAGAGAGGCTGACAGAGAGGGAGGGAGGGAAGGGAGACAGAGGAAGCAAGGGAGAGGGAGAGGGAGAGGGAGTCTTCCATCTGCTGCTTTACTCCTCAGATGGCTATAACGGCCTGAGATGTGCCTATCCAAAGCCAGGAGTTCTTAAGTCTCTCCCATGTGGGTGCAGGGGCCCAAGCACTTGGGGCATCTTCCACTGCTTTCCCAGGCCATAGCAGAGAGCTGGATCAGAAGTGGAGCAGCCAGGACTTGAACTGGCACCCATATGGGATACCTGCCCTGCAGGTGGCAGCTTTATCCCTCTATACCACAGCATCTAACCCTGACCCAGATTCTTGCTGATGAGCCTGGGAAAACAACAGAGGATGGCCCAAGTGCTTGGGCCCTGGCACCCATGTAGGAGACCCAAAAAAACTCCTGGCTTTGGTGTGGCTCAGTCCTGGCTATTGGGGCAATTGGGGAGTGAACCAGTGGATGGAAGATAGGTCTCTGCTTCTACTCTGTCTTTCAAATAAGTAAAGATTTACAAGAAGGATATGATTACAAAAGATATTGACATAGACAGACTGGATTCCTATAAGTTGACTGGTCCCCTTGTGGAAACGCTCCTCATTGTACTCCTCAGGTGCCTCTGAAGGCCATCAGAGGAGATAGTACCAGTGGACAGAACCTAAGGCAGCTCCATTAAGTATGCAGCTTACTCTGCAGCAAAGAAGATGAGTCAGCAAAACGTCAGCCTAGGATATTAACTGCTTGGTCACACTCCTTCAATTTCCAGTGTACCTTTCCTTGGTCCCATAATGTATCTCAGATAAACTAATGCAAAGAGACATAACACACAGCTATATTAAAAACTATTCAGTTTTTTTTTTCTTTTGCAATGGTAAAATCTTAGTATTTTGTGAAAATAAAAGCTAAAAATAAGGAACCACTGAATGCCATCTCATGGAAGAAGCAATCAATATCTTCTCCAGCAGGCCCTCCTCCAATAGTTTTAGTCACACTATATCTTTGACCTTCTCATAGCAACCCCGGGCCACAGGAGGCTCCAAACACAAAAAGCCAGAGGCAACAATTACAGAGTGATGAGAGTAGAGAAACAGAGTTTTGGTGCCTTGCAGAGAGCAAAGCTGTTCCCAGGGTATAAGTAATCAACAACAAGCATTTTGTAAGGTATTTAGAGATGTAAAAGCTCCTCCGTAAAGCAGTGATAAAGACTAGGATTCAAATGAATGCTGAGCAAAGGATCAGGCAGCAGCTAGAAATATTATGCAAATCACAGTTGCAGAAAAACATCCTGGAACAGATTGACATAGGACTAAAATACTGTGGAACAAGAACAGGAGGGGTACAGAACAGAGTCAGTAGGATCTGGAAGAAGAAACACAAAAATTAAACATGAAAAAACTACTCTTATGTCCATATTCTGAGCGCTTTTCACCAATTCCATTATGAAAAAAAATGGAAATGCATTAATAGCACCTATTGCTGAGAATCCACAGGTATAAAACACACATAACCAAGTTTATAATCCAGTACTGCTATACATAGTGTTTGTTGCATAGAAAGCATTCATTGTGTTGTCTTATAAAAATACTAACTTTAACTCCTCCATATATTCATCAAAATGTTTTTCCTTTAGAGCAAGCAAAACTGATGAGTAAATAGGGAAGATAAACAAGTGGAGGGGCCAGCTCTGTGGCTCACTTGGTTAATCCTCTGCACCAGCATCCCATATGGTTGCCAGGTTCTAGTTCCGGTTGCTCCTCTTCCAGTTCAGCTCCTTGCTGTGGCTCTGGAGGGCAGTGGAGGATGGCCCAAGTGCTTGGGCTCCTGCACCCGCAGGGGAAACCAGGAGGATGAACCTGGCTCCTGGCTTCGGATTGGCGCAGTGCCAGCCGTGGTGGCAATTTGGGGAGTGAATCAGCAGAAGGAAGACCTTTCTCTCTGTCTCTCTCTCACTGTCTATATCTCTACCTGTCAAATAAAAAAAATATAAATAAAAAAAAAAAAACAAGTGGAAAGGTTTAACGTACAGCATAAAGACTATAGTCACTGTATTGTATTTGAAAGTTATGCTCAATAGTCTGATTATATTTGTTCTTGGTGTGTAGCCATTTTACCATTTATCTGTATCTTATAACATCCTGTTAAATACTTTAAGTATATAGAACAGCATTAATTTTCACTCAATCCAGCTCTTCCCAATCCAGCTCTCCCACATGCATGGGTACACAATGGCAGGAAACTAGAATCAGAATAACCAGGACTTGAACCCAAGCACTCAAATATGGAATGCAGGCATCATAAGAATCATCTTAATCACTGTGTCCAATGTCCACTTTTTTTTAGATTTTAGTTATTTGAAACAGTTACAGAGGGAGGTAGCACGAGAGCACGTGAGAGAGGTCTTCCATCTTTAACTCGCTGGGCCACAGTGCTGGCACCCCCAACTCTATTCTTAAAAAACAGTAATATTGTAGGGCCAGCACTGTGGTGCAGCGGATTAAGCCACCACCTGTGACACCGGCATCCTACATGGGTGCCAGTTTCAGTTCTGTCTGTTCCACTTCTTATCCAGCTCCCTACTAACGCACCTGGAAAAGCAGCAGAAAATGGCCCAAGTCCTTGGGCTCCTGCAACCCGCCTAAGAGACCTAGAAGAAGCTCTAGGCTCCTTATATAAGCCTGGCCCAGGCCATCTGGGGAGAGAACCGGTGGATGGAATCCCTGTTCCTCCCTGTCCCCTCCCCACTGTTACTTTTTCAAATAAATAAAAATCTTTAAGAAATCCTCTAGTACATTTAATACATAATTTTCTTGATTTTCTCAGAAATGATCTTTGTTTAGATAAATATGCCCAATATCACTGGCTGAGATACAACACATAAAGCATTTATGTGCCTGCCACGTAAAATATATGATAACTATTTTAGCAATCATTATCACTAGCACCATTCCCATCATCACTGCAATGACACAATTAAATTTAGCACATGTAAGAAAATGTGTTATATCTATTAAGTAAAAGAAAGTTAAGAAGCAGTGAGTAAAAATAAAAATGTAAATGATTGCCAAATATGAGTTTAAGGTATACTGGTGTTCTTAATAATTGAGTCAACCAAAAAATTTCCTTTTAAAGTGTAATCCCGAAACAGTACAATATAGGCTAGTGAGTTCAGTAAATACAGTTTATATAATCTGTGGCTATACACTTGTTAATGTGTGTATATATGCAAGCATCATATGCATTATAAACATCCTTATAGAAAAAGGGATTATCTCAATCAAGAACAATTGTACTTGTTTATGTTACTTGGGATAATATTTTTATACATGTTATATCAATATTCAAATTTTAAATAGATATTATGTCTGAAATAGAAATAGAATATTTTTTGTTTTGTTTTTTTTTTGTTTTTCTTAAAAATTTTTTAAACTTTTATTTAATTAATATTTATTTCCAAAGTACAGCTTATGGATTACAATGGCTTCCCCCCTATAATGTCCCTCCCACCCGCAACCCTCCCATCTCCCACTCCCTCTCCCCTTCCATTCACATCAAGATTCATTTTCGTTTCTCTTTATATACAGAAGATCAGTTTAGCATACATTAAGTAAAGATTTCAACAGTTTGCTCCCACACAGAAACATAAAGTGAAAAATACTGTTTGAGTACTAGTTATAGCATTAAATCTCAATGTACAGCACACTAAGGACAAAGATCCTACATGAGGAGTAAGTGCACAGTGACTCCTGTTGTTGACTTAACAAATTGACACTCTTGTTTATGGCATCAGTAATCAACCTAGGTTCTTGTCATGAGCTCTCTAAAAATTGAAAATTCTTTAAGGGAAGTTTGAATAACAGCTTCAAAATACAACTCAGCCCCTATACTTTTATATTTTTTTAATTTATTTGACAGGTAGAGTTATAGACAGTGAGAGAAAGAAAGAGAGGGAGAGAAAGGTGTTCCTTCTGTTGGTTTACCAACGGCCGCTACGGCAGGAGCTACGCTGATCCGAAGCCAGGAGTCAGGTGCTTCCTCCCGGTCTCCCATGCGGTTGCAGGAGCCCAAGCACTTGGGCCATCCGCCACTGGCCTCTTGGGCCACAGCAGAGAGCTGGACTGGAAGAGGAACAACCGGGACTACAACTGGTGCCCATATGGGATGCTGGTTCTGCAGGCGGAGGATTAACCAACTGAGCCACAGCGCCAGCCCCAGCCCCAACTTTTATTTAAATCAAAGTTTTCCAATAAGATATTTCAAAGAATACTCATTATGCAAGAAAATGGGAATATGAACTTTCAGAAACTCATGAAGAGGGTTGGCATTGTGGAACAGCAGGTTAAGCCACCACCTGCAACTCCAGCATCCCATATGGGTGCCAGTTGGAGTCCTGGCTGCTCCACTTTTAATCCATATCCCTACCAATGTGCCTGGGAAAGAAGATGATGGCCCAAGTACTCAAACCCTTTCACCCACATGGGAGAGCAAGATGAACTTCTAGGCTCATGGTTTATGGTTTGGCCCAGGTCCAACTGTCGCAACCATTTAAGGAGGGATGGGATGGAAGACATTTTCTCTCACACAATTTCCCCCTCCTCCAACTCTTTCAAACTAATCACACACATAAGGAGAAATAGATAGAGAATGAGAATCTTCCACCTGCTGGTCCACTCCCCAAGTGACTGCAATGGCCAGGAGTAAGCCAGGCCAAAGTCAGGAGCTTTATTCCGGTCTCCTATGTGGAGATCAAACTTAGGAGCTTTATTTGGGGGTCTCCTGTATGGAGACCATGGAACCATCTTTCACTGCTTTCCCAGGCACATTAAGAGGGAGCTGTATCACAAGTGGAGCAACCAGAACACAAACTAGCACCCACGTGGGATGCCGGCATTGCAGGCAGCTCACTACACCACAACTCTAGCCCTAATTTTATTTAACTCTGCCTTTCAAATAAATCTTTAAAAAAACAAATCTTTAAATGGCGTGAAGTTCAAGACTGAACTATAATGTTTGGGGTTCCAACTTGGTTTAAGCTCAATCTGAAGAAACCATGGAGGTGAAGGAGACTGTCTTACAAGTCCACTTACTGGACTCACTTGATCTAACGGAGTTATGTTCAAGTTACACAGAGCAGCTCTAATTGTAAGTTAACACACTGATCAGAGGAATGGATTTTGTATTGAGTAGGCAGAGCAGAATAAGTGAAATGCCAGGAGTATCTGTTAAAAACAAAGGGAGGATGAACGAATCATCAAGAGCAAAGGAAAATAAATCTTGAGCTGGCAGAATCTCAACTTGAAAATTTAGGTTCCAAAGGAGTCCGTGATGCTTGGTCCTGTTTTCTGATCCACATCACAGATCGTGAAGGACTCCCTGGGGTGGGGAGGATAGTCACTTGGCTGAAAGTCTGTTTTCCTCACATGAGAAGGCTAATAAAGAAGACTACCATTATCCCAAGTAGCAAAGAACCAATACTCATGTTTCTGAATAAAATTCATGTTCTCCAACAAACAGTAAAACTACATTCTAACATGTGAACATATCTGAACACTTTTAAATATTGGGCAATTTTTCCATGCTCAGCTGTTCCTCTGCTCTTGAGTATAACTATTGAATAAATATTTACCAAAACTTCAGAGACTGAACTCGTTTCTAAAGGGAAGAAGTATTACAGAAATCATTGCAATTAACAAGAAAAAGATTTTCCTATACAGTGTGACAGATGAAAAAGCAAGCATTTTTCAAAAGTTCTGAATGCTCCTAAGAAAATTCAGTATTGGTTCAGGGTAAGAAAGACATACCACTGCAATAGCCTTCACTAAGGATTCCAGAATGTCAAGGAAAAATGGCCACAAACAAGAGGTAAATCCCTCATTTCTCACAAGAGTAAGTGCCCATGTCAGTGGTTCAGCCGTTACTATACAGAGATTCTGCATGGGCTCCTCTGCTCTACCCCCAGGCACAGGTTAATTGTTAATTTTCAAACACATTCCCAGGCTAAAATTCAGACTGAACAGCTAGCTATGCCTATTACCTAATTGGTTTGGACTAGCAGACATTCAGCTTTGGGGGTGCACAATAAGTAAATGGAGGTCCTGTTTAGAATAAGGAGTAGTGGTGGTGTATGCATTCAGGCATCATCTGTCCTAGAAGAGTTCCAGATAGAGCAAACCAAAAAGGGACAACTATTTTGCCACCATACGTGAGTCCCATGCACCTTTGCTGCAGCTTTAACTTTTAACTTGAACAGGGAAAGTCTTACACTCATCCTGTCTTTGGAAATTTGGTCCCTTCATCCTATATTGCATTTCCCACCATTTTATTTCAGTCATAGTTAGATTTATCTTTCAAAGCAACTCCTCTGCTTCTCCATAACACAGTTTATTCCTCCTGTCCCTGGCATTGAAGGGTTTAAGAATGTCTGTTTGGCACTTAGGGCTTTCTATTTTTGTATCAGCCATATCTTTCACCATACTGGAGTGAAACTTCTTACAAAAATGGTGTTGTAGTCATCTTTCATGTGTGATTATAGATATTTCTACATAATAGCTATTTAGTAAATACCTGTGGCATGTGTTTAAAAGTCATTCTTTAAGAACAGTGAAATTCTACAGTAAGACCTCAAATCTGTCAATCATGTATTTTTTAAGAATGCATAATGAGGGATAGGTGTACTGGGAATGCTTAGGATTCTTGCACCCCACATCCTAGTACCTGGTTTGAGTCCCAGGTACCTTGCTTCAAATACAATATCCTGCTAATGCATCCTGGGAGGTAGCAGCTAATACTCAAGTAATTTAAATCGCTGACATCCATGTGTGAGAGCCAGATGGAATTCCAGTCTCAGCTATTGAGGACATTTGAGAAGTGAATCAACACATGGATGATCGCTCCCCTGTGTATACCCACTCTCCTGTTACTCTGACTCATTTTTTTTTTTAAAGAAAATGGGCAAAGAGATAGGTCCTCATGAAATCAATTTCAGAGTAAATTCATTTTTAAGATTTAATTGCGTGTTTTGTTTATATAATTAGAGAAACATTTACATTTTCAAAATACTCAGTGGAATCACAGTATTAGTTTGTCACTAAAACTTTGGGATGCTTTTGCAAAAGAACAAAGTGTTCTTACGTGACTTATCAGATCCCGCTCTGTCCTTTTCCATTTGTGTTTTGTCTATGTTTAAAGCCCTAATTTCCTGCTCCTTTAATGATGAAACTTTCAAAATAAGCATCAGTTAAATATTACAAGCTCAAAGAGGTAATATTGATAAATGATTTACAAGTCTGATCAAATGACAATTTATTTCTAAATCTCTGGGAGACAGGTGTTTGACCTAGAAGTTAAAAGGTCTGCACCCTATATCAGAGTACCTGAGCTCAGTATACACTTCTACATCCTTACTCTTGCTTCCAGCCAATACAGATCCCAGGAAGCAACTGTGATGGCTCAAGTAATTGGGTTCTTACCACCCATATGTGGGAGATCTGGACTGACCCAGTCCTGGCCATGGTTACATTTGGAATGTGAACAATTGGGTTAGAGAACTGTTTCTTTCTACATATAGAGAGGACTGTTTCTCATTATATATATATATATATGTGTATTATATGAAGCAAGAGAGAATTTTGTCTCACTGCTTCCAATTTTTTTAAAAATTTTTTTGACAGACAGTGAGAGAGACACACAGAGACAAAGGTCTTTCATGCACTGGTTCACCCCTGAAATGGCCGCATGGCCGGCACTGCGCTGATCTGAAGCCAGGAGCCAGGTGCTTCCTCCTGGTTTCCCATGCTGGTGCAGGGGCCCAAGGACTTGAGCCATCCTCCACTGCCTTTCCGGGCCACAGCAGAGAGCTGGGCTGGAAGAGGAGCAGCCAGGACTAGAACCCGGCACCCATATGGGATGCTGGCGCCGCAGGCAGAGGATTAGCCAAGTGAGCCACAGCGCCGGCCCTCTGCTTCTCATTTTTAGAAGATATCTCTAGAAAGAGGACAGCAGAGCCATTCAGGAAATTACGCTTAATAGTTTCTGATCAGGACAGCTTTTCCTTTGACCTGTTATAGATGTTTTATACATCTTAAACCCTCTTTACTTTGAATCTATTTGTAATAGAGCTAAAACTAGACTCTATATAACTATGGTCAGGTTTTATTTTATGTTTTCATCACCCAGCATCTAATCATTCCAGCTTATTTGTGAAATTCTCAAACTAATGACTTATAAGAGACAGTCTTTTCCAACAGAAATAAAGAAAAACAAAAAACTTCCAGGTCCTCAAGACTCTAAGTCCCTTCCAGGTGGGGTGTCATCATGTGATACAGGCCAGCACATTAGGTGCATCAGATCAGAAATGTGATGCCACAGCCAGTGATGGAGGAAGGAATCTTAAAGATTCATTTATTCTTTTTCATTTGTTTCTTAGTTTTGAGGGGCTAGGATAAAAGGTTTTGCCATTGGGGTGGACACTTTAAGACAATTAGGGTATGTAAGCCTCCCAAGTGGTATCCTATGGAAGTGTCTGGCTTCTAAGCCCAACTCCACTGATAATTTAGCTTCTTGCTAATGAATACCTTGGGAAGCAGGTAATGGCTGAAGTACTCATACCACTGTCACCATGTAGGAGACTCAAATTGAGTTTGATTCAGCCTAGTCCAGCCCCAATTGTTAGAGGCAGTTTGGAAATGAAACTTCAGAGAAAAGATTTTTCTGCCTGCCTGGCTCTCTGATTTTATGCCTTTCAAATAAAAGCTCTAACTACACAAATATAAAGATTTCTTAGAAAGCTTTAATGATATATACTTCACGTTGTCAAAAACTTTTCTCCATCTCTAAGTTCAGTGATGGATGTAAAACTCATGGGAAGCTAACAATATGGTATAATCATCACTGACCTTCAAACATCCCATAAAGAACGAAATGGGCAAAGGTGTTTCTGGCACTTGAAAGCCAGCTGATTTTCCTTGGCCAGGTTTTAAACAAGCATGGTATTGCATTTCCTGAATAGTAGTAATTACAATAATGGGCAAGTCACATTTTGTTCTAAATATTCTTCATATATCTTGTGCGGGGGGATTTTGTGCAATGTACAGCATGAAGTTTTTAGTTTTTGACCTTCTGCCTGGTACACCTCAAAGTGCAGTGAATATGCAAGAAAATGAGCCCATGTTAAACTCGGGGAAACACTGCTACTTCAGAAGATACCAGTGGTTGCTCTCAGAAGAACCTTGTTGAATTTGTTGCAAGAATTCTGACTTATCACAAGGATACATATACAGCAAATCTTATTTGGCATGTGAAAGTCATGTGAGAAACTAGTAAAGATAAATTCTCATTGTGAAATGCTGAGTAAGGCCCTCAACAAGACAGGTGCTCATTCACCTTCCTCATCATATTCCAGTATGCCCTCCACTTCATTGTCCATTCTGGACCTGGTGAGGGTGACTTGCAGCATCTCCGAGCTCACTAGCTGATCAGCTTCATTTAAGCCAGTGGAATTCACAGACAGGAGATAAGGATGTGGGAGGATAAACAGGAAGCAGCATTTCTGCCCTGTTCCTTCTCTGCTTTTTTTTCTGCCCAATATCTTCAAATAGCCACTTCCTTTCATGACTGCAACTCCCACTAGACTGGCAAACATGCCTCAGTGGTTTCCACTTCTGCAGTACTCTGATAACTCCATCTCTCCTTATCCCTAGAGATAGTTTTTGTTTGCAGTCTGTAGGTAAATCACTCTCTGCTTGTTCTTTTAACCTTTGCCCACAGTGGGGCAGGGAGTTCCTTAGCTGAGGCTCTTTGTTTGAAACACCCAGGGTATATTCCATTTCTATCAAAACCTGCCCTGCATAAAGGATGGAACTACTTGGTGCACTTATCCTTAACCATGAGCTTATTTACTTCCTCTTAGTTCAGGACCCTGTCTTGTTAGCATACTAGATTCATACTTTAAGAGAAGGCCTCAAGGAAACAGAGCTCAGGAAGGCATCATAAAATCTGGTTTTATTGAAATATGAGTATTGTTAATACTGTTTAAGATTGGAAGCCTGAGCATTCCAAGTTTACTTTTTTGCCGTAGTATTTTACATGAAAAGCCAACTTGTGTTTAGTAAGTCTAGATTCAGATTGAGGAGAATTAATTACATTACTTGTATATTTGGTAATCTCAGTCTGACATACCTTGGGACCTCTTCATTTGCCTTTGATATCTCCAGAGGTGCAGTGGGCCACAAAATCTATCCTCAAAGAAGTGCCTCCATCTGTACTGCCAAAATTTATCTCACTTACTCTCCTTTCATGGAGTTTAAGGTAACAGACATGTCCTCCCCATTCTAGTGCTTTTCATGTACAGTTATGATCAGTAGGTTTCTTTCTTCAGTTTTTTTTTCTTCATTTATATAACTTATAGTTTAGGGCTATTCAGTCTCTACAAGGTCATTTTCATTCATGTTTTTTAAAAGATTTATTTATTTATTTGACAGGTAGAGTTACAGACAGTGAGAGAGAGACAGAGAGAAAGGTCTTCCCTCCGTTGGTTCACTCCCCAAATGGCCACAATGGTTGGAGCTGTGCCGATCCGAAGCCAGGTGCCAGATGCTTCCTCTCGGTCTCTCATGTGGGTGCAGGGGCTCAAGCATTTGTGCCATACTCCACTGTTTTCCCAGGCCACAGCAGAGAGCTGGACTGGAAGAGGAGCAACCAGGACAGAATCCGGTGCCCCAACCGGGACTAGAATCCAGTGCCCATATGGGATGCTGGCACCACAGGTGGAGGATTAACCTACTGTGCCATGGTGCCGGCCCCCATACATGCTTTCTGAACACAGACAGTGTTTACTCCAAGATATGGAGACTAAGTTTAAGAATGTACCCTACGGAGTCAAATTATTCTTCTTACTCATTATATTATATTTTCATTTCTTATTTTAACAGTAATGCTCTTATATCCTTAATTCCAACATGTTTGGGGACATTACATAGTATAGTATTACTATACTGTTGGTATAATTATTATTCATGTGAATAAAGGAATCAGTGCTGGATCAATAAAAAAGGTATAAAAAAAATCTTACAGAACCATTTTAACATTCTAAACATCTTGAATTCTACCAACAAGGATCTCTTTTCTAATATGATTCAATTACTTTTCTTTACTTTTTATAATTATGGTCTGTTTATATGTAAAATATATGGATCAATTGCCACTGGAAAGCAAGGCTGATCCAGATCAACTTGCTTACTAGTCAAACTGTCTACTCTACATCTCCATCTACCTATGAAAATGTTCTTCAGTAAAGCACACTTCAATATGCATATTCAGCTGCTATATTAAACAGGCTGTCAACACCGAAGTGAAGTATGAAATAACTGAAGCAACTATGAAGGGAAAAGGTCTATTTAGCTTACAGTTTTGGAGGCCTGATGTCCACAATTCTGTGGCCCCGTTGGCTAGGCATCTGGTGACAGTGGTAGATGGCAATGGGGAACACTTGCGGAGAAAGGATCACGTGGTGAGCCAGGAAGTAGAGAGGTTGGGCACACATCAACCTTCTCTCATGAGGCACACCTTCCAAGGGCATGCCCAGATGACCTATGGGCCTCCTGCTAGGTTCCAGTTTCTATCCTCTCCACCAACTGGCAAAAGTTCTACCCTGGAAAGCAAATACTTCAACACTTGGGCTGTGGGGGAACATTCAACACAAACTATATCCAATCCACAGCACTCACACAACCAGTTCTTTTTACTACTCTTTTATAGTAGTCTTTGCTAGCTTACCTGCTTTTATTGCCACTCTACATGTTCTCTATTCAGCAGTAAAGAGATCATTTAAAAATCTCATCCAGATTTGTCACTTCCTGGCTATGTGACCAATGGCAAATTAAGTGACACTGCTTTTTTGTGCCTCCATCTCATCTGTGAAGCAGTATGTCACAAGATGGTTGTGCCTTAAATGATTGAAGGTGTGGCAGTTGCTTAAATGGATGTCTGTTTATTAGTAGGTTAGCTATTGTTTCAGATTGACAGTGTTTTCCATGGTTCTTGTGACACTCCCGCTCAGGCTGCAGCTAGGGCGTTTTATGCTTGTTGCCTCAAGGGAAGAATGGTATGGGGGGTTGTTATGCCATCACAAAACACACTGAACACCAGAGTAAGGGAAAGGGTTTATTGGGGAAAACTCAACATACCAGAGGGGTGGGGTGACGAAAGGAAAAAGGGAGAGAAGGAGAGTGTAAGAGAGAGACAAGAGAGAAGAAGAGCTAGTGAGGAGAGAAGAGAGCAGAGAGAAGAGAGACGAGAGGATGAGAGGAGAGCAGATGAGAGGAGCCAAGAGAGCCACTTGTTCAGGAACAAGCCCTTTTTAAACTTTGCCGGAGGGTGGCAGGGAAGCAGGAATAGCCAATCCCATTAGGTTGGGGGTGGAGCTTGGCACCGGTGGTTGGGCCATGTGGTTACCTGGCTTTCAGCAATGGCAGCGGGAGCAGGGGCATAGGATGTAAATCAGGATGTAGATTGCGCCATAGATAAAACTGCACCAATTTCATAACAGGGATGGAAGAGAAAAATATTTGGAAGTCAGTCTTGACAGATGCATTCATTTGAGAAACCAAAAGACAATTTGAGTTTCAAAGGTTTCAGGCTATATCTGAAAACAGATGATTTGGGGGAAAGAAGTTTACAGGGGCAGGAAAGCACCTTTCCCAGCTCCAGACTAGAAAAGTATCTATGGTCAGGAAAGAATCAGAATATTGAGACAGCCCCTGGACTTTTCCCCACCCATATGGATAAATTTAGGCAAAGGGAAAAAACATAACCTGTGTATGTTTGGGAAAACTCAGAACAAGGGACCTTGTATCCCAAATAAAACCTTGGACAAACTGTTACACCCAGGAGTTTTGAGCCCAACACAGTACAGGAATTTGAAAGAGAAGACTGCACATTTCCTCTTAAAAGAATGAAAGAGGAACCAGCATTTTAGCACAGTGGGTTAAACTGCCACATGTGACCCACCCGTCCCAATATTGGGGTGCCTGTTCAAGTCCTAGATTCACTGCATCTGACAGAACTTCCTATAATGCATGCAAGAAGGCAGCAGAGGATATCCTAACTACTTGGAACCCTGACACCTATGTGTGACACCAGGATGGAGTTCCTGGCTCTTGGTTTTTCCTTGACCTAGATCAGGCTGTTATAGTCATTTGGGGGAGTGAATCCGCAGATGCAGGATCTCTCTCCCTCTGTCATTCAAATATTTTAAAATATAAAAGGAAAAGAAAAATCCATGAAGTTTCCCTCTTTCCTAGTCAACCAAAAGAGAGTAATCAAATACTATTTGTCTCCAAGAGACAGAAAATGAGAAAGGAGGGAGCATTATAATAGAAGGACAAAAACATAGTTTTCAGGGCTAATTACTAATGATCAGATAAGAAATACACCTCAAGGAAGGCCCATATGGAGAAGTGGAACTGACCACAGCCATCTATACCCTCTCCATGCCTTGGTAAAATATAAGAATCCCTTCCAAGATGGCAGGTGATTGTATACTTCATACTGAGTTGAATGATTCACCAAAAAATTAAGTCCAACTGTAGAAACATAATTACCTACATTTTAAAAATACCTTCACTATTTGTTTTAAATATTTTTTTTTGAATGACAGAGTTAGAGAAGCAGAGGCAGAGAGAATCTTCCATCCATTGGCTTATTCCTCAAATGGCTGAAACAGCCAGAACTGTGCCAATCCAAAGCTAGGAGCTTCTTCCAGGTCTCCCATATGGGTACAGGGGCCCCAAGGACTTGTGCCATCTTCCACTGCTTTCCCAGGCCATAGTCATGAGCTGGATTGGAAGTGGAGCAGCCAGGACTCCAACGAGCGCCCATATGTGATGCTGGCATTGCAGGCAGTGACCTCATCCACCATACCACAGTGCTGACTCAACCATTATTCTTAAAATCAGCCCCAAGGTGCTTATCTTCACATACAAGCACTGCATAATGAGGCTCCTGCATCTTTAACTTCATCTGGTACCATTTTCCCTTTGTTAGTACATGCCAGCTTTAACAGCATCCTTTCTTATCTGAGAACTGTATGGAGGCTCAAATCTTTTCCATCCTGTTTCTTTGCAATGTTGTATGCTTCGAGCACATATACTAACATGGTGTAGGTATACAATAAATACTTGTTCAGCAAATGAGGAAACACTTTCCCTCATCCAACCACAGAGAAGTTCATATTGTAGTGGTGACTTACTATATCTTTTTTTTTTTTTTTTTTTGACAGGCGGAGTGGAGAGTGAGAGAGAGAGACAGAGAGAAAGGTCTTCCTTTGCAGTTGGTTCACCCTCCAATGGCTGCCACGGCTGGCGTGCTGCGGCCAGCGCACCGCTCTGATCCAAAGGCGGGAGCCAGGTGCTTCTCCTGGTCTCCCATGGGGTGCAGGGCCCAAGCGCTTGGGCCATCCTCCACTGCCTTCCCGGGCCACAGCAGAGAGCTGGCCTGGAAGAGGGGCAACTGGGAAAGAATCCGGCTCCCTGACCGGAACTAGAACCCGGTGTGCCGGTGCCGCTAGGTGGAGGATTAGCCTATTGAGCCGCGGCGCCGGCCAGACTTACTGTATCTTTTTAATTTAAAAACATTTTTGAAAACAAATTTTGAAAGATTGTCTATCCCACGTATATAAAGTGCATTACATGTTTAGGAATCCCCAAACCACCCTCAGAGTCAGTGATCTTTGAGAAGGTCTTTGAGAACTCTATAAATCTGATACACTAAGAAAGAGTTTAGTACAATGGAAAAAGTCATATAGGGTAATATCTAGGAGAGGCGAAGCGGAAGCACTTAGTTGTTTTTTCAGGGTTTAGTTTTTCTAAGCAGCAGTGTTTTATGATATGCATGCAGTATTTCCCCATGGATAAACTCCCCAACTCTCAGGGCTTTCACTAGGGGCCAGTCACATAGTAATGGCCAACTGCCATAGGTCAAACCAAGATTGTGTGACCCAGGACCCCTAGTTAAAGAAGATTAGCTATCATGGTGCAAGGCTCCTAGAATAAACAAAAAACAGTCTGGTAAATCAGCATATTCTAAGAGTTTAGAGGTTGCCTTCCAAGAGCCCAGCAAGTGCCCAACTTTTAGAATATTCAGGATTTGGACCACTCAGATTTGCTTAGTTCATACTATAGTTTCACAATAATAAAGTATCAGGATATTGAAAACTAGCTCATACATATAAGGACCATCTCCAAACCTCTAAAATACAATCATGTAAACAGACCACTGTAAGTGAGCTCCAAGAAATTACTGGTTGTGTGTACATAACTGTGCATGCTAACATAGGGTACAGTGAAGGAGAATTCTTAGAGATGGATTGTTGCACATCTTGTGAGAATGACCCTGAAGGAGAAAAGCTTAACCTCCATCCGAATAATAGAATATCTGGAATGGCTCTAAAATTTCCTTTCAGGAAGAGCATGCCTTCTCTATATAGCAAAGAGTATACATTAGCTTCCTATTTGGGAATTTCCCTTAGCAAGAAATTATCTCAAGGATTCTAGAAGTCAATTGATTAATACTAATTCACACCTACTATTTCAATGCAACAAGATATCTACCCAGACTGGCAGTACTTGAGGAGAGAAGAATGGAGTGGGAGGGGAAGATCAATAAAATCAAGCATCTCACATAAATCCGATAGCCAGTGGGACCGTCTCTGTCCACTTTACACAGAAGGAGGAAGGCAGAAACAGTGACCAACTTTGTTCAACTTCTGAGAATTACTTTATTCTTTTCCAAAGTCCGCAGAGAACATAATTAAACCATTAAGGCAGAAATGGTGCGTCTATTGAGGTTTTCTATCAGACAAAAGTATTGCTGAGGATGTGATGTCCTACTTGGCCACAGGTCTTAGGGAGGAACCTGAATAACATGTGGCAACTCTGAAGAGATCTAATTGAATATCCAGAATTCTGAAGTAGAAGATGAAACTGTTCATGAACCCATAATTTTAGTTTATGCTATCAAAGACATGGAATCCCATGAGGTTCCTTCTGGCAAACAATCTTGTACACTCGATTCATCAAACATGTGAACATGATCCAAAACAAATATGTTACCACAGGGTAATGTTTATACCCAGTCTCAACCCAAAAAAGAATTTGACAAGTTTAATTTACCTATGTATTTATCACATTAAACAATAGTACAGCAGTGAATATTAAAATATTGGGTAAGTTTCAAGAATCTTGGAAGAACATTCACTACCCCTAACAGATTTCTAAGACAGAGTTACAATCAGGTAAATAAGAGAAGCGAAACCTTTTCACCTACTTGCCTTTGAAACGGGGACCTATAATATCCTGAGGCAAGACTATCTCCACATGCAGAAATTCTGTGTAAGGATTATTAGCACTTTTTTAGAACTCATACCCTCATCTTTCTGCTCTCAAGTTTTACTATTTTATTCATCCCTTTTGTGATGATATGGTATGTAATACCATATAGCTAAAAGAATGCATAAAGGAAAGCGTCTGTACTGTAAATACTAGGATTAATGATACTAGAAAGGACAAACATTAACTAAAAGTTGTACGGACGGTGTAAGGAACTTTGAAATCCTTCAAATTGTTTTTGCATCAAGTACCTTGCATGTTAAGATAATAATGGCAGATGAATTTGCCAGTCTGGAACAGTCATATTCAATAGGTTCCATTGACACTATCACTTTGATCAGAGGATGAATTCATCATTTGGCCTGAGATCTAAAAGGAAGCATCTAGCACCCATGATCACAAAAGGATTGGGTGGGGGGAGGTTCCATCTGGCTAGTTTGTTATTACAATAAATGACCAACTGTCAAACTATTTTTCCAGATAATCCAATCTCCTTCAGCTGTGTTATTCCCAAATTTCTAAGATTTATTCTTGAATGAATAAATTAACAGTAGAAGCTATAGGACTGTGGACCTGGAAAAAGTGAATTTTTAAAAATGAGACAAATAAAAAAATTTATGAAGTCCCAAATATATTGATAATAAAATCATATGTTCTCCTATAAGGTGCAGACTCTGCACTGTAGAAATTTTGAATTATTGATTTGGTATACAAAATTGAAGTTCTTCTCTAAAGACAAAGAAGGCAGGCGCTGCAGCTCACTAGGCTAATTCTCTGCCTTGCGGCGCTGGCACACCGGGTTCTAGTCCTGGTCGGGGCGCCAGCTTCTGTCCCAGTTGCCCCTCTTCCAGGCCAGCTCTCTGCTGTGGCCAGGGAGTGCAGTGGAGGATGGCCCAGGTACTTGGGCCCTGCACCCCATGGGAGACCAGGATAAGTACCTGGATCCTGCCATCAGATAAGCACGGTGCGCCGGCCACAGCACGCCTGCCGCGGCAGCCATTGGAGGGTGAACCAATGGCAAAAGGAAGACCTTTCTCTCTGTCTCTCTCTCTCACTGTCCACTCTGCCTGTCAAATAAAAATAAAAAAATAAAATAAAGACAAAGAAAAATAACAAAGGAAGGCAAACTATGAAAAATATGAGGGGTGGGCATTGTATAATGGGTTAAGCCCTCACTTGGGACACCCCCATCCCATATTGGGATACCTGTTCAAGTCCCTTCTATCCTACTTCTGATCCAGCTTCCATATATACACCCTGGGAGGCAATATGATAGTCAAGTAGTTGAGCTCCTGCCACCCACGAGGAGACCTGGATTGAGTTTCAAGCTAAGCTCCTGGCTTGCATCTGGCCCAGCCTTGGCTGTTACACGCATTTAGGGGAATCAGACAGTTGATTGAAGACACCGCTCTCCTTTCTGCCTTCCAAGTGGATGAGACTAAATAAGCATTTTTAAAAAGGAAAATAAAAAGATTCAATTTACTAATAACTTCATTACAGAGTATGTCAGACTAAGCAAAAGTAGAAAGAACAGAAACTGGACAAAAGCTGTCCCAAATTTTTTAATCCAAGTCTCTGTGGAGATCCAAGTGGCTATAAGGTCATCGTCTTGTGCCTATCCTCCAGAACAGCACGAGAAAAGTAGTCAACAACTACTTGTACAATAAATATAAGTAATGAGAAGGTCTTTGCCTTAATCAGAAAGATTTTAATTTTATTTTATTCCTAAGGATATTGAAAATATTAACAGATGAAGATATATTATGTACGTATGCACCTTGTACAGTGTCAAGACTGTTAGAAGCAAAATGTTGTTTTAAAGCATTTAATAAGGATCATAGAATAAAACCTCAGAAGCAATTACTCATCTTCTTCCTCATCACTACTCTGAACAGTTTTAACCACTTGACAGACAATTGATAAAGACAAGTCTGTATTACAGAGACATCTTCCAAACACCTTTAGTCCTAAAGGCTTCCTTAAGGGCCTCTTTTATTAATGGGATAAAGGATAAATACTTTAAGTATTAGTGTCATGCATAATTTATCTGAGAAACAGCTTATTTTGTTGTACTAATGTTATCAATTAAAGAGAATAAGCACAGGCTTACCTAGGAAAATCCTGCACCACAACTTGCTGAGGTGTTCAGGCAGGACCACATCAGCTTGAAGGGCAGAAAGCTGTGACCCGAGTCTTTCCCAATGAGATGATAATTATGCACAAAGATAAAAGATAATCTGGAATCAAGCCCTCAGACAGTGTACAACTCATATCCTTCCCCAAATAAAAACTTAGTTCAAAATGTTAACTAGAGGGGGTGGTACATCTCTTCCTCAAAGAACTTGAAAGTAAAAATGTCATGGTATTTTTAAAAAGAATTCCTAACCAACACAAGAAATAAAAAAATGAAAAAGCAAAGCTTCCAATATTTGCAGATGAAAAAATTATCTTTCCGGGAATCCCAGGATGATCAGCAGAAAATTTTCTGGGATAAATAGCTCTCTAAAGGTGTCAATTTAAACAGATATTTTCATGCCTTTATTTTACACCTGAAATCAAGGGAAAATTACTATTCAAACATGAGAGTAAAGTACATACTTGAGAATAAGAAAACAAAAATATGGAACCTATTTGTAGAAAACTGGCACTAGTTATCAAGGCATATAAATACAAACTTTAAAAAACTACTATCTCATTTTCCTTAATTGGAAGGCTGAAAGAAATAGAGATGAATTTTTAAATACACTTGGAAAAAATAAAGGATTTCTAAGCTTTGCAAAAGTCATAAAGGATGGCGCAGACACATAAAAAGCATTAAAATTTTTAATATCTGTGAATCTACAATCTCTATAAGCAAAATAAAAGGTACACATCAACCTGGGAACAAATACTTTCTATATGGCAGGCAAATAGTAACTTTAGATGAATTAAAAATACATTTCAATATAAAGATGTCATTCCCTCTAGAACAATACACATGAATATCACTACACTATCTCCGAAAGATAGAAGTAAATGGCTATTATGAAGAGCTATTCAAGCACAGTGGTATTTTTGTGAGAGAAGTTGAACTACAGTTCCCCTCTCCTTTACAATCCTCTTCATCATGTTTCTAATGTGGCTGAGGTGAATTCTTAAAATCTTAGTTCATTCCCAAGAAAACTGTTTCAATAATATCACAAACCACAAGTATTGATCTTTCAAAGGATTAAAAGATCACATAGAGAAATCAAATTATCTACTTGAGTTTATATATATATCCACATGACAAAAAGAACCAGCTTGCCTGCCCACCCCCCTTGTGTGTGGTATGGGCATGTACATTCCTTGCATCCCTTCCAGTTTGGATATAGTTATTCACAAAAGCATGGACGAAAATACAGAGTTGGGGCTTTCTTCCTCTGATAGGATGCAAAATATGACTTCAGACATATATATACACAAAGATAATGTGACATTTTGCAAACAACTGACAGATAGCAATATGCTAAAAAATATATGTAGATAAATGACCGATTACATGATTGACATCACGAAGTCTTAAAAGTATATATACCAAAGTGGTAACTGCCATATGTGTACCCGATTCTGTCATTTTTTCCATTCATCCTAGTTCTGTTTCTAACATGGATCTTCTTGTTCATCCAATAGTTTCCATCCCCTAATGACTTTATTAAGGAGTTTATTTCTTTGTATCCAGTGTACTACTGTGGGAATTTCATGTGCATATTTAATGCATTCTGGAACTTTATAGTAACCACTCTATTAAACTTTTATTACATTCTAACAATTGAACACCTTGTTTTGAATATTGAGCTCATTTTTTGCATCAGCCAAGATTAGTAACAACATTGTGTTTATTTTTATACAAATGAGTAAACCAAGCCTCAGAGAAGTGAAACAAGTTTAGTTTGTAAGAACAAGGGGTTGGTGTTGTGGTACAGTGGGTGAAGCTACCACCTATATGGGTGCCAATTCGAGTCCTGGTTTCTCCACTTCCCATCCAGTTCCCTGCTAATACTTCTGGAATGGCAGTGGAGGATAACTTGTATCTCAAATTAATCAAAAAAGAGACAGGATATGAGCCAATATAGTTCTGATTCAAAGTGAATGCACTGTTTACCATCTGCAGTGATGGTTGTTCCCTATCTAAGGAAATATTTAAAGGCAGCGACAGATGAGACAGAGACCTTCTGTCCACTAGTTCACTTACCAAATGGCCTTAATGGCCTGGGGTAGGTCTACCCGGAGCTAGGTGCCAGGAACTCCATCCAGGTCTCCCACACAGGTGTCAGAGACCAAGACACCCGTGTCATCTTCACTGCCTTACCAGAAACATTAGCAGGAAGCTGGATCTGAAGCAGAGCAGCTGGAACTCCAACAGGTGCTCCCATATGGTTTGCTGGGGTCGGCACTGGTGACTTAACCTGTTGGACCACATTAGCAGCCCCATTTGCTTTTCCTTCTATCAGCCTATAACCCTAAAATGGCTATTTATCTTTACTTTCTCCCCCAGCATGTTTGTAGTAGAGTGATGAAAATGTCATATACAGTGATACTATTAGGCAAGAGGAAAACAATTTATAGAATAAGTACTACCTATAAAAGTATACAGTTATGCATTTCACTAATCCATAATTTTTCTAAATTATACCATCATGTAGGAAGTAACCTGAGGTTTCACACTTTAGTGAAGTTATCCATATCCCATATTGGAGTGCCTAGAATCAATTCTTAGCTCTGGTCCCTGACTTCAACTTCCTGCTAACACAGATCTCTGAAGGGAACAGTGTTGGCTCATGTAATTGGGTTCCTATCACCCATGTGGGGAACCTAAGTTTCATTCCAGACTCCTGGTTTTGGTCACAGCTCAGCCCAGCGTTTTTGGGCATTTGAGGAATGAAATAATAGGATTGATCAGTCTGATTTTTGTAGATTATTTTTAGTCCTTCACTTGTACGAGTAAAAGAGGGAGAGAGAACTTTCCATCAACTGGTTCAATCAACAGATGTCTGCAATGGTCAGGGCAGGCCAGGCCTAAACCAGTAGCATCTTCCAGGTCTCCCAAACGTGCAAAAGGGGCCTAAGCATATGGGCCATCTTCATTGCTTTTCCTTGGCCATTAGCAGGGAGCCAGATTGAAAGCGGAGCAGTCAGGATACGAACAGGTGCCCACCTAGGATACCAATATTACAGGCAGCAGCTTTAGCTACTCCACGACCCTGGTCCCCAAGTCAGTTTTTAGAAATAAGTGATTGACAAGTATCTTTTATTTTCCTATGGGCTAAATGCTGTGCTCTGTTTTGGTATATAATTTAAGCAAGAGCAGAGTGGCCTTTTCACTCATGAAGCTTGCAATTAGGAATTCTCTTTAGCTCATCCATGTTTTATATAATTCCTATAGCACTCAATATCTGTATAATAAATACATTATGATTAAATTTCTAACGGATAGAACAATGTTTTGTCCATCTTTGTTTAATCTCACTCTCCAACATAAATCTTGGTAGAAGGATATATTCAATGCCTAAGTTTCGGCATTTTTACATTCTCCAACCAAAGTACCTGGTATCATGAAAGACTTCATAGGCATGAATGCATTTTGTGTAAAAAAAAAATGTGCCCAGCTTGGGGTCAAATAGTTCATGTGATTTTTTTATTTAATAAATATAAATTTCCAAAGTACAGTTAATGGATTACAATGGCTCCCCCCCCATAATTTCCCTCCCACACACACCCCTCCCATCTCCCGCTCCCTCTCCCATTCCATTCACATCAAGATTCATTTTCAATTATCTTTATATACAGAAGATCAATTCAGTATATATTAAGTAAAGATTTCATCAGTTGACACCCACACAGAAACACAAAGTGTAAAATACTGTTTCAGTACTAGTTATAGCATTACTTCATATTGGACAACACATTAAGGACAGATCCCACATGAGAAGTAAGTACAGGATTTGTATAATAAAGTTAATGAGTTTAAGTTCACATTTTACAACTTAGGAAGCTGCTTTTGAATTTGAGATGTAATGTTTCCCTCCAACCCCCTAGAAAGTCTCCATTCAAACCATTTTCTCCTGTCATCAAAATACACCACACAGAGCTCCCTCAGGCATGAATTCTGTCAATACACAGCAGGTTTCTGAGAGATTCTCTAAATGCAGCTGACGCTACCTTCAAAACAATGCAGAACCACTGCCCAGAGCATCAGAACAGGTGGAACGAAACACTGTCAGAGTCAATGATTCACTCAGGCACCTCACAGGAAGGGGAAGTGGAGTCCTCCATTTCAGGCATCAGGTGCCATTTCTCCACCTCTGCAACATCCCTGTGGCTCAGTAGAGGCGCAGCCGACACAACTGTTTCTCGTTGTGAAATTCGACAATGAGCACCCTATGGACCATCAGCCTCAGCTCCCTCACTTCTCCATCAGATGTTGATAAGCAGCCATTTGACCAGTGAGCGCCAGATGGCAGCTGAGCCGGAAAGATGGGCTGTAGAAATGGCTGCAGTTAAAGAAAAGCTTTCCTTCCCATTTTTAACTGATGAAATTTCATCTTAAAAAAATAAAAATAAAAAGAAAGACCTTGTTCCAAGGTAGGTGTTTGGTGCTACAGGAAGGACAACATTTGAGATGCCCATTTCGGAGGGCCTTGGCTGAGTCCCAACCCCACTCTCAGCTACAGTTTCCTGCTAATGCAGACCCTGGTAGGCAATAGGTGTTGGGTCAATACTCGTGTCCTTAGCACCCATGTGCGAGACCTATGCTGAGTTCCTAACTCCCAAGCATTTGGGGAGTGAACTAGTAGATGCAAGGTTCCCCTCTATTCCTCCCCACATAGTTTGTCCTCCTAACACTCCTCCACTCCCATCTCTCATTTCATCCCTCCCTCAAATAAACATACCTGAAAGCTAGCACTGGGGCATGGCTGGTTAAGCTGTAGCCTATGATGCCAGCATTCCACATCAGAGTGCCAATTTAAGTCCTGGCTGCTCCATTTCTGATCCAGCTCCCAAGATGCCTCAAGTTCTTGGGTCCCTACACAAATGGAAAACCCAGAAGGACTTGCTGGTTCCTGGCTTCAGCCTGGACCAGTTAAGGATATTACAGCCATTTTGAGAGAAAACCAGCAGATGCAAGAACTCTGTCACTGCATTTCAAAAAACTGCATAAGTGTTGCTCACACAACTCAGGTAACTTTTAGCAATGTGTTCCCAATTCTGCCCTAACATGTAGTTCTCCCTAAATTACAAAAACAAAACAAAAACCTTACAGTATAGTGAACCACAAATATTTGTCCATAGAAGTACATGTGTGAGTAATTAGGGTAATTTTGTTCAAGTAAATTTTGTTACAATCAGAATAGCATCTGTCTCACTAAAACTTACAAAATTTTCAAATTACAACATTTCAAGTACATTAACTGTTTAAATTTATTGTTTACTGTCCTGACAATAGCGTAGATATTTTCACATGGCTTCAGTGTAAAATATGAATGGAGACTTTTGTTTATGAACTTGTTACTTAAAAATAGCAACTCTTAAAATTATGATGCATTTCTCTCCTGTTTATAATGTTAACCACCACCAGTACTCAGACTTATTTAGACTTCCTCAAAATTGTTAGGGTACAGTAGTCAGGATTTTACTTCCAACAGCCTTGGAGCGACGGGAAACTATGAGAGAATATATCCTAAGGGAGGAAGGAACAAAAGTCAGTTGGACCTGCTAAAAAAGCCACTCACCAGTCAACAGAGAGGGACACCAAGCCTGGCATGGAGGTGGTCACTTGGGTTTGCCATACGATCTAGCTTCAGGGAAATCCCAGGGAGAAAGGTGCACGAGCAAAGGCCTTAAAATGACCTGTTGCAGGTCTCAGCAGTGTGCTAGGGACGCGAGGCCGTCCTGTTCTGAGTCCTCTCTAGCTGCCTGCAGCACATGAGTGAAGGTCATTCTCTTCGTTTCGGCAAGAATTGGCATGGCTATGGCGTGTACCTTTGGCAGTGCCTCTCCAGTCCTTTCCTCCACGGAGCTGAACTCGGACCCCGTGTTGGTCTCCAGCTCCTTTTAAGTGGTCTCTGGGAACAGGTGTTTTATGTAGACATTAAGATGCCCATATCCCAGATCAGAGCTCCTGGATTTGATTCTTGACTCTCATAACTCCAGCAAGGGCAGACTCTAGGAGCAGCAGTGATGACTCAAGTAATTGAGTTCTACAACTCACCAGGGAGAACTATTTTTTATTCCTAGCTCCTGCCTCTGGGCCCTAGCTCACCCCACCCATTTCAGGCAATTCAGGAGTGAACCAGAAAATTCTCTCTCCCAATCTCTACCCCTCAGGTAAAAATAATACATTAAGTATTCCTTATCTATCAAATTTTTTCCAGTGCAAATGCTCAATTTTTGCATTGATGTTCCTTACAGCTATCCATAAAAGCAGAATATTTGTATATGGTACAAATGTAATTATCAATTATTATAAAAATAAACTAAAATGTTTCTTTAAATTCTATGTTATTTCTTTTTCATGTACATGTATAAAATACTCCCAAGGTTGTAGCATTAATTGTTTTACTCAGGAAATGTTAAATTATTATGGGACTTTGCACAAAGTATGTAATTTCTCTGTTGTTTCCTTATTTATAAAATGGGATTTGCTAAATGACACTAAGATTCCCCTTAGGTTTAACAGTCTAGGGTCCAATTCACTCTTTTAAAAATTCCAAGTCACTAAACAGACTACTTTGCTATATAATGTGTTTCTATAGTACCAATCAAGTGATGTACAATTGGGAAAGAGAAGAATTATGTCAGTATAATGTGGACATAATCTGGTTAATAGGGATTTTTTTTTTTTTAGAAGCACAGAGAATCAGAAAAAAACAAGAGTAGAAATAGAACTTTCAGGAAGTTGATGACCTTTTTGCTTTACTTTAGTAAAATTATCAATAAGTCTTTTATCAGGGAATCTATCTGTAGAGAGGAGCACCTAACCATTATGTGGGTTTGCCTTGTGAGAGGTTGCACTCCTCCCCAGATTACCTTCAAAACAACCTCACTGGTTTAGAAATATACTTTCATCTACCTGCCAGCCTGATGCTAATTAAGAGTTGCCAACATGTCCACTGTATTTTTCTGATCTTTCTCTTCTGTAGCAGTTGTAAACTATACTGAATTGCCTGAGTGGTCTGTTATCTCCAAGGTATCCATTACTCTCTTGTTAGAGAGCTGGTCACGAGTCACACCTGTGAGTGGTCTCCACTCATGCTCTCTGTGTTTTCCATTAAATCTTATTAGTGCTGGTGAAAAACTTAGTAGAACAGCAAGTTTGGGATGTGAGGCTTTTCAATATCACAGAACCCCTGCACTGATCACACATTCTTCTAATCTACCTAAAACTGTGAAAATATAGTAATAAGGCTCTACAGATTGCTTGCCTGTTTACCCAAAAATTAAGTGTCTGCCCTGTGCCAAGCACTGTGCTATCACTTCATTATCCCAGCTGAAAACACCTGAATGTTTTGCAGCTCCAATAAACGCAGAAGCATTTTTGGTGCATTGTGCATTTACATTCGTGTTTTCTATTCAAATATCCTTTATATGCATGAAAATTCACTCCCAGACCTAGAGAAAATTCTTGCTTTCAGACTCATTCATTTGCTACTTCTATGGAATGCTGTAACTCAGATTTTGTCTCACTCGCATTTCAGCATTTTCTCTACCTCACTGTTACCAGGCTCTGAGGATGGGGATGAGCCCTGACAAGAAGATCTCTATCAATTCCAGCTGGCAGCTCCCTTCACAGCTGCTCACTCTTTTACCTCCACATCCTCAGGCTTTATTTCACAGCTGTTGGTTTCACTCAGCAAACCAGATCACATTTGGCTTTTCATCTTCCTAGAGCTGATTCATAACACAGCCTCTAAAACAAAGCAAACCTGAACAAAACACACACACACACACACACACACACTTCACTCTTATTTTATTATAAACCAAACATTTCTCTACCAACAAGGGGAAATAATTCTGTAGAATTTAGTACTTCCAAAGCTATCATTTAAAATGGTAAGGGATATTCTCATTCAGCTTTAATTTATATAGCCTCCCATGATTATTAGGATTTTTGCAGAGACTTTTAGACTAAAATATATTATTTGCTTTTATAAGAACTGGTAAAAAAAAAAGAACTGGTAAAGACACAAGTAATATAGAAAGATAATCAAAACCTTGTCCTAAATAGATGGTGGGATGATAAAGTTAAACTTGCCTTAGTGTATGTATGAGTGGAAGCACACCAAGATATGCCTCAAAAAATATGATATATTGGGGCTGGTGCTGTGGCATAGCAGGTAAAGCTGCCACCTGCAGTGCCAGCATCTCCTATGGATGCCAGTTTGAGTCCTGGCTGCACCACTTCTGATCCAGCTCTCTACTATGGCCTGGGAAAGCAGTAGAAGCTGGCTCAAGTCCTTGGGCCCCTGCACCCATATGGGAGACCTGGAAGATGCTCCTGGCTCCTGGCTTCAGATTGGCACAGCTCCAGCCATTATGGCCAATTAGGGAGTGAACCAGAGGATGGAAGACAGACCTGTCTTTCTTTCTTTCTCTCGTTCTCGCTCTCACTCTCGCGCTTGCTCTCTCTGCCTCTCCTTCTCTATGTAACTCTGACTTTCAAATAAATAAATAAATAAATCTTTAAAAATTATATATGATACAGAAAATTCAAATAATAAAATAAGTTTCCCCACCCCAACCCACATACAAATGGGAAGTAGGAATCTTCATGCTGTATACTAATATATGTGTTCCTGCCAAAATCCATATGTTCAAATCCTAACCTCCAAAATGATGGTGTTAGCAGGTGGCACCTTTGGGACATGAGTAGGTCAGGAGGACAGAGTCTTATAAAAGAGTCCTGAGGGAGCTTGCTCTCTTCTTTTACCATGTAAGGCCACAATGAGAAGGTGCGATTGTTGTGCCTGAGTGAGTGCTGACAGAGGAGCACCACACATTGATAAAATTTGACTGTCCTTTATTGATAGTGGTGGAGAGTAAGCTCATGTCCTAAAGAACTCTCAACCTCAGAGCCCAAACCAACAGCGTTCATAAAGGCAAAAACCACAATATCTGGTGGGGAATATATGGTTGCTAGGATCAGGGAGATACATGGTTAATAGGGTCAAGCTGACCTAAGGCCTATAGGAAACTAATATAAATTACAATCTTGACAATAGACAAATTACAATCTTATTATAATCCAGGTGAAGCCTATCTGTTTTAAGCTTGAGAGATCATGCGGTTATTGTCTGAGTTTTTTAGAATATAGTTTCAGACCAGAGTCTCATGGTGTGTGTGTGTGTGTGTGTGTGTGTGTGCTTTCTCAAGATGGAGTCTCAGGTGCTCCAAAATGGAGTCCCTACAGTCAAGGTGTTACTTCACAATAAATGAACTAGAAAGAAGGCCCTTACTAGATATCAATTATGCCTTGATCTTGGACTTCCCAGTTTCTAGAAATGTAAGAAATAAATTCATTGCTTATATGTTGCTCAGTTTATGGCATATTTTTAAAGCAACGTAAACAGAGTAGGAAAGTTTGTTGCAAGCATTAATGATTTACAAGCAATTATTTTAAACTTTATCCTAGGTACTTAGACAATGGCTTTTAAGAAGCATATGACTCAGCTGTAACCCGAGGGACACCGTTCAATTATTGAATAATAACGTGAAGTGCTGATTGCATTATCTTGAGGTAGCCTTTCACTTTAAATTGTAGTTAGGAAACTATCTTCTTTCTCCTTAACATTTCAGAATATACTGTCTCAGGGAATTAACACATATTCTCCAGAACTCTGTAATTTGTGTGTGCCTCTGATCTTCTAGATGAGTGAAAAGACTCAGAGACATATCTAAATTACATGCCTAGAAAAGATCACCCTAGGGCTGGAGGAACATTTCACTCCCTGTGCATCTGCTGAATAGTATTTGGCATAACTAATATCAACCACAGATTGAACTCTTGGGGCCCCTCAGGGTGTCATTCTAGACCACTGATTCTCCACTGTGGCAGCACAGTAAAATCACCAGGACATTTTAAAACAATTCACATAAACATATTTTGTAAATGACTGGGTCTTAGTCCAAACAAGTAAGTCAGAATATCTTGGAGCTGGGCAATTCTAGCTCAAGTATTCATAGTTGAATAATTGAAGAGAATGACAGGTATAGGGATGATGATGGTGAAGCAGTGGGGACTGGTAGAAATTTGCATGGCTGAAGTCAGAACCTCATGCTTTCAAGAGAGGCCTCAGAAGGGGAACACAAAGACAAGTTTAAGAAGTGAGTCATTTACAGGAAATCTCTCTCATGAAAATCTAAACTACCCAATAGGATGGAGAAAATCATATGCATCATTTTCTGGTACTGTATAACAGACTACCCCCTTAGCTGTATCAAATGGAACTCATTCATTATCTCACAATTCTTTAGTGCATGTCCAGGCACATCTTGACTTAATTCTCTGATCAGAGTCTCATAAAGCTGGAAACAAAGTTCTTTCTAGTTCATGTGACTCTTCCAAGTTGAAGTGACTGTTGACAGTGCTTTATAGTTGCTGGATGGGGGTCCCTAATTTCATGCTGATTATTAGTCTCAGTTGTGAGAGGCTATGTACCATACCCTATCATGTGATTCTCTATACAGCATAATAGTTAGCTCCATAAAGGGCAACAAAATATTTCTGATTTCTTTCTGATAAGGGTGAGTCCCATTCAGAAAAAAATTTCACTTTTGATTAACTCAAAGCCAACTGGGTAGGAACTGGAAAGTCCCTTCCACATACAGAATATGATGAGAGTGATATCCCATCATATTCACAAGTCTAGCTCCTGCTCAAGGATAGAGTACAATACAAGGCATGTGTACTTGGGCAGAGCAATCTTTTTGTTTGTTTTGTTTTGTTTTAAACAGAGACAGAAAACAGTGGTTATGATGCTGCTTGGAAAGCCAACCCCCAAATTAGAGTAGCTGGGTTCAAGTTCTCACTCTGCTTCTGATTCTAGCTTCCTGTAATACAGACCCAGGGAGATAGCACGGGATGGCTTTTGCACAGCAATATTTAAAGCACCTTAGAATTTCCAGAAGCTTAGAAGAGTGATTAGCTTTCTCTGCCTCTGCTTCCTCAACTGTAACATTAGAATAATAATAGTGCTTTTGAATGGGATTCTTTTGAGAATGGAATCAATTAATAGACTCAGTATTCTTAAAATAGAAATGAAGACATAGTAATCACTACATAATGTTAATAATCACTACATAAATGTTAGTTGTTATTCTTGACCCAACTTTTCAGGAGGACAGATATACTCTTTCAGCTGCAGTGGTATGGTTGGGACAATAAACAAACATTTGTGGCCAGCACATATTCACTGCTCTTTGGACTCACTTAGAGAAAGCAACATTCTGCTGAAGACAATGTGAATTAACAGTGAATGACTAGCAACAAAATTATCCATGGTTCCAGATGATACTAGAAGTAACATAGAACCATGAATTTCTTTAGTTCAAAATTTATTTCTAATCAACTGCTTAGAAAAAATGCCCAGCATCATCATGTATGCTACTAAATGGCCATTTATTTTGCAATGCTATTTTCATTTTTGCATTACCCATCAATAAACTATTGTATTTCATGTAAACACACAGGTTTGATGAAAAAATTGTGTTATAAGTATTATTAGTAGATCAGAATCCCAAAGAGTTCTCTATCAACTGCAAGACGCAGCTTATGTAAACAGAAGAGGGCAGAATACCTGTCATTCAGTGCGGACTCCATCACTTTGTGTAAACAACTTATTTCATATAGCATGTGTTATCAACATAAAGTCCAACAAAGAATACAGTTGGTCACCTATGCTATCAGTGCTGAAGGTAGAAAGGCACCATACAAAGTCAAGATAGTAAGATCATTAAATTTTACATTCTTGTGTTTTTTTTTTTAAATGTCTACAATAACTCTACAGTAGTGCTTAGTGAGAAATGAAGTAAATTTTGTAAACCATCGTGTGTGGAAGACAAACATATTTTCAATCAGGCTATTTCCTCAGTTCCAGTGGGCATCTAACACTGTCCCCTCGAATTTAACCACCAAGTCTCTCACAGGGGTTCAGGGGCCCTAGGACTTGGGCCATCTTCCACTGTTTTTCTAGGCCATAGCAGAGAATTGGATTGAAAGTGAAGCAGCCGGGACTTGGATCAGCACCCACAAGGGATGCCGGCACTATAGGCAGCGGCTTATGCCACAGCGCTGGCCCCCTAGCTCAGTTTATAAGGAAACACCATACTATTTTTTATAATGTTGGTTCCAGTTTACAATTCTACTAACAATGTATAAGAGATGACCTTTCTCTACCTCCTCACAAGCATTTGTTACCTTTCTTCTTTTTTTTTAATTTTTTTTTATTTTTTTTTTAACTTTTATTTAATGCATATAAATTTCCAAAGTACGACTTATGGATTACAATGGCTTCCCCCCCATACCGTCCCTCCCACCCACAACCCTCCCCTTTCCCACTCCCTCTCCCCTTCCATTCACATCAAGATTCATTTTCGATTATCTTAATATACAGAAGATCAGCTTAGTATACATTAAGTATGGATTTCAACAGTTTGCTCCCACACAGAAACATAAAGTGAAAAATAATAGATGATTTTTTTAAATGATGATGAAATCAGAGCAGACCTATTGTCATGTTTAATCCCAGTGAGAGTCAAGTTGGGAATTGATAATTTCTTTTTCTTTTCTTTTCTTTTTTTTTTTTTACAGAGGATCAGTTTAGTATGCATTAAGTAAGGATTTCAACAGTTGGCACCCCCATAGAAACACAAAGTGAAATATATTGTTTGAGTAATCGTTATAGCATTAAATCTCAATGTACAGCACATTAAGGATAGAGATCCTACATGAGGAGTAAGTGCACAGTGACTCCTGTTGTTGACTTTACCAATTGACACTCCTGTCTATGGCATCAGTAATCTCCCTATGCTCCAGTCATGAGTTTCCAAGGCTATGGAAGCCCCTTGAGTTCTCCGACTCTTATCTTGTTTAGACAAGGTCATAGTCAAAGTGGAGGTTCTCTCCTCCCTTCAGAGAAAGGTACCTCCTTCTTTGATGACCTGTTCTTTCCACTGGGATCTCACTCGCAGAGATCTTTTGCCAGAGTGTCTTGGCTTTCCATGCCTGAAATACTCTCATGAGCTTTTCAGCCAGCTCCGAATGCCTTTAGGGCTGATTCTGAGGCCAGAGTGCTATTTAGGACATCTGCCATTCTATGAGTCTGCTGAGTATCTCACTTCCCATGTTGGATCACTCCCCTTTATTTACTCCATCAGTTAGCGTTAGCAGGTACTAGACTTGTCTATGTGCTCCCTTTGACTCCCAGTCCCTCCACCATGACCAACTGTGAACTGAAACTGATCACCTGGAACAGTGAGATGGCATTGGTACATGCCACCTCGATGGGATTGAATTGGAATCCCCTGGTATGCTTCCAACTCCACCACTTGGGGCAAGTCAGCCTGAGCATGTCCCAAATTATACATCTCTTCCCTCTCCCATTCCCACCACCATGTTCAACAGGGATCACATTTCAGTTAATTTTCAACACTTAAGAATTACTGTGCATCAATTACAGATCTAAACCAGTCATATTAAGTAGAACAGATAAAAAAACTACTAAGAGGGATAATGTATTTAGTTGTTCATTAACAGTCAGGGCTATGCTGATCAAGCCACCATTTCCCATAGTGTCCACCTCACTCCAACAGGTTTCCCTCTTGGTGTTCAGTCAGTCATCACCGATCAGGGAGAACATATGGTATTTGTCCCTTTGGGACTGGCTTATTTCACTCAGCATGATGTGTTCCAGATTCCTCCATTTTGTTGCAAATGACTGGATTTCGTTGTTTCTTACTGCGGTATAGTATTCTAAAGAGTACATATCCCATAATTTCTTTATCCAGTCTATCGTTGATGGGCATTTAGGTTGGTTCCAGGTCTTAGCTATTGTGAATTGAGCTGTAATAAACATTAGGGTGCAGACCTCTTTTTTGTTTGCCAATTTAAATTCCTTTGGGTAAATTCCAAGGAGTGGGATGGCTGGGTCGAACGGTAGGGTTATCTTCAGGTTTCTGAGGAATCTCCAGACTGACTTCCATAGTGGCTTGACCAGTTTGCATTCCCACCAACAGTGGGTTAGTGTCCCTTTTTCCCCACATCCTCGCCAGCATCTGTTGTTGGTAGATTTCTGCATGTGAGCCATTCTAACCGGGGTGAGGTGAAACCTCATTGTGGTTTTGATTTGCATTTCCCTGATTGCTAATGACCTTGAACATTTTTTCATGTGCCTGTTGGCCATTTGGATTTCCTCTTTTGAAAAATGTCTATTGAGGTCCTTGGCCCATCTCTTAAGTGGGTTGTTGGTTTTGTTTTTGTGGAGTTTCTTGATCTCTTTGTAGATTCTGGTTATTAACCCTTTGTCTGTTGCATAGTTTGCAAATATTTTTTCCCATTCTGTCGGTTGTCTTTTCACTCTCCTGACTGTTTCTTTTGCAGTACAGAAACTTCTCAATTTGATGCAATCCCAATAGTTGATTTTGGCTTTGACTGCCTGTTCCTCCCGGGTCTTTTCCAGAAATTCTTTGCCTGTGCCAATATCTTGAAGGGTTTCTCCAATGTTCTCTAGTAACTTGATGGTGTCAGGTCGTAGATTTAGGTCTTTAATCCATGTTGAGTGGATTTTTGTGTAAGGTGTAAGGTAGGGGTCTTGCTTCATGATTCTGCATGTGGAAATCCAATTTTCCCAGCACCATTTATTGAATAGACTGTCCTTGCTCCAGGAATTAGTTTTAGATCCTTGATCAAATATAAGTTGGCTGTAGATGTTTGGGTTGATTTCTGGTGTTTCAATTCTGTTCCATTGGTCTATCCATCTGTTTCTGTACCAGTACCATGCTGTTTTAATTACAACTGCCCTGTAGTATGTCCTGAAATCTGGTATTGTGATGCCTCCGGCTTTGTTTTTGTTGTACAAGATTGCTTTAGCTATTTGAGGTCTCTTGTGCCTCCATATAAATTTCAGCACCATTTTTTCCAGATCTGAGAAGAAGGTCTTCGGTATCTTGATTGGTATTGCATTGAATCTGTAAATTGCTTTTGGGAGAATGGACATTTTGATGATATTGATTCTTCCAATCCATGAGCATGGAAGATTTTTCCATTTCTTGGTATCCTCTTCTATTTCTTTCTTTAAGGTTTTGTAATTTTCATCATAGAGATCTTTAACGTCTTTGGTTAAGTTTATTCCAAGGTATTTGATTGTTTTTGTAGCTATTGTGAATGGGATTGATCTTAGAAGTTCTTCCTCAGCCATGGCATTGTCTGTGTATACAAAGGCTGTTGATTTTTGTGCATTGATTTTATACCCTGCTGCTTTGCCAAACTCTTCTATGAGTTCCAATAGTCTCTTAGTAGAGTTCTTTGGGTCCCCTAAATACAGAATCATGTCATCTGCAAAGAGGGATAGTTTGAGTTCTTCCTTCCCAATTTGTATCCCTTTAATTTCTTTTTCTTGCCTAATAGCTCTGGCTAGAACCTCCAGAACTATATTGAATAGCATTGGTGAGAGTGGGCATCCCTGTCTGGTTCCAGATCTCAGTGGAAATGTTTCCAACTTTTCCCCATTCAATAGGATGTTGGCTGTGGGTTTTTCATAGATTGCTTTGATTGTATTGAGGAATGTTCCTTCCAAACCCAGTTTGCTTAGAGTTTTCATCATGAACGGGTGTTGTATTTTATCAAATGCTTTCTCTGCATCTATTGAGATAATCATATGGTTTTTCTTCTGCAGTCTGTTAATGTGGTGTATCACATTGATTGTCTTGCGCACATTAAACCATCCCTGCATACCAGGGATAAATCCCACTTGGTCTGGGTGGATGATCTTTCTGATGTATTGTTGCATTCTATTGGCGAGAATTTTATTGAGGATTTTTGCATCTATGTTCATCAGGGATATTGGTCTGTAATTCTCTTTCAGTGCTGCATCTTTTTCCGGCTTAGGAATTAAGGTGATGCTGGCTTCATAGAAAGAATTTGGGAGGACTCCCTCTTCTTCGATTGTTCTGAATAGTTTGAGAAGAATTGGAGTTAGTTCTTCTTTAAACGTCTGGTAGAATTCAGCAGTGAATCCATCTGGTCCTGGGCTTTTCTTTGTTGGGAGGGCCTTTATTACTGTTTCAATTTCTGTCTCAGTTATGGGTCTGTTTAGGTTTTCGATGTCTTCCTGGTTCAATTTAGGCAGGTTGCATGTGTCCAGGAATCTATCCATTTCTGATAGGTTTCCCTGTTTGCTGGCATACAAGTCCTTGTAGTAATTTCTGATGATTCTTTTTATTTCTGTGGTGTCTGTTGTTACGTTTCCTTTTTCATCTCTGATTTTATTGATTTGGGTCTTTTCTCTTCTTTTTTTAGTTAGTTGGGCCAATGGGGTGTCAATTTTGTTTATTTTTTCAAAAAACCAGCTCTTCGTTTGGCTGATTTTTTGTAATGTTTTTCTTGATTCAATCCTGTTGATTTCTTCTCTGATTTTAATTATTTCTCTTCTCCTACTAGATTTGGGTCTGATTTGCTGTAGGTTTTCTAGATCCTTGAGGTGAATTGAAAGCTCATCTATTTGGTGTCTTTCCAATTTCTTGATGTAGGCACCTATTGATATAAACTTTCCTCTTAACACTGCTTTTGCTGTGTCCCATAAGTTTTGGTATATTGTGCTGTTATCCTCATTTACTTCCAGAAAGTTTTTGATTTTTCTTTTGATTTCTTCTATGACCCATTGTTCATTCAGGAGCATGTTGTTCAATCTCCATGTGTTTGCGTATGCTCTAGGGATTCCTGAGTTGCTAATTTCCAACTTCATTCCTTTATGGTCTGAGAAGCTGCATGGTATGATTCTAATTCTTTTGAATTTGCTGAGACTTGCTTTATGGCCTAGTATGTGGTCAATCCTAGAGAAGCTTCCATGTACTGCTGAGAAGAATGTAAAATCTTTAGCTGTAGGATTGAAAGTTCTGTATATATCTGTTAGATCCATTTGGGCTATAGTGTCGTTTAAATCTACTGTATCCTTGTTGATCTTCTGACCGGATGATCTGTCTATTTCTGAGAGTGGAGTATTGAAGTCCCCCAGTACTACTGTATTGGGGTCTAAGTCTCCCTTTAAGTCCGTTAATAAATCTTTTAGATAAACTGGTGCCCTGTAGTTAGGTGCATATACATTGATAATTGTTATATCTTCCTGTTGAATTGATCCCTTAATCATGATATAGTGTCCCTCTTTGTCTCTCTTAACAGTTTTTGTGGTAAAGTTTATGTTGTCCGATATTAAGATGGCTACGCCCGCTCTTTTTTGATTTCTGTTGGCATGGTATATCTTTTTCCAGCCTTTCACTTTCAGTCTGTATGGATCTTTGTTGGAAAGATGTGTTTCTTGTAAGCAGCAAATAGATGGGTTTTGTTCCTTAACCCAATCAGCCAATCGGTGTCTTTTAACTGGACAGTTCAGGCCATTCACGTTCAAAGTGACTAATGATAAGTGGTAACTTTGCCCTGCCATTTGCCAAAGATAAGTTCTAATATATGCTTTGAATTCCCTGTGATCTTTTGCTGTGAGGTTTCCTTCCTTGGTTTCCTTCCTTTACCTTCTTTCATATTGATGACCGTGTTTCTGTGTTTCTGTGTGCAACACATCTTTAAGCATCTGTTGCAGGGCTGGACGAGTGGCAACAAATTCTTTCAATTTCTGTTTGCAATGAAAAGTCTTTATTTCACCTTCATTCACAAATGATAGCTTTGCAGGATATAATATTCTGGGCTGGCAGTTGTTCTCTCTTAGTACCTGGGCTATATCTCGCCATTCCCTCCTAGCTTTTAGAGTTTCTGATGAGAAGTCAGCTGTGAGTCTGATTGGAGATCCTCTGAGAGTAATCTGATGTTTCTCTCTTGCACATTTTAGGATCTTTTCTTTATGTTTCACTGTGGAGAGTTTAATTACAACGTGTTGTGGTGAGGATCTCTTTTGGTCGTGTTTATTAGGGGTTCTGTGAGCTTCCTGTACTAGGATTTCTCTGTCCTTCTCCAAACCTGGGAAATTTTCTGCTAATATCGCACTAAAAAGGCCTTCTAATCCTTTCTCCCTCTCCATGCCTTCAGGAACTCCTAGAACCCGAATGTTGGGTTTTTTAGTAGTATCCTGAACATTCCCGACAATATGTTTTAGATTCCTAATTTCCTCGTCTTTTCTTTGGTCTGACTGTATCCTTTCCTGTTCTCTGTCTTCTAAGTCTGATATTCTCTCTTCTGCTTCTCCCATTCTGTTTGTAAGGCTCTCTATTGTGTTTTTCATTTGATCTATTGAATTCTTCACTTCAGTCACTATCACAGTTTCCTGTTGTACTAGTTGTTTCGTTTCATTTTGATTCCTCCTTAATATTTCATTTTCACGAGAGAGATTTTCTATCTTGTCCATTAAGGATTTCTGTAGTTCAAGAATTTGTTTTTGAGAACTTCTTAATGTTCTTATCAATTTTTTGAGATCTGCTTCTTGCATTTCTTCTATGTCATCATCCTCATAATCTTGAATTGGGGTGTCTTTTTCATTTGAGGGCTTCATGGTGACTTCCTTGTTTTTATTACCTTGGTTTTTGCGTTTGTTATTTGTCATATTGGAGATATTTGGTTTCTTCACTGTGGTGCTTTTTCTTGTTATACTATGACTCTAGATTAAGTGGACTATCTGTTTTTGATGGAGCCTTAGGGCTTGAGATGGGTGTGGCCTGAGAGCTCTGTTTGGTGTGCCAAAGGTGACACTCCCAGGTTGGGCGTGGTAAACCTCTCTCTCTCTCTTTTTTTTTTGATTCAAAAGGGAAGTTATTCTGCACAGCTGAACGAAGTTGGAGGTAGTTAGCAGGCAAATGATATACCCACAGGAGCCAGAGATTGGAAGCTCTTTCCCAAGGACCACACAGGGAATCTGTTCGGCCCTTGGAGTGGGCTCAAATTCTCCTTCAGTCTCCCACTGGGTTGCCAAAGTTACGGAATTGTAGCGTCTCTGGAGAGTGCTCACGTGAATTCCGTGAGTTCTCTCCCCCACCGTCTCTTTTTTCACAGTCTCAGTTCAGTAGCACCACAAATTTACTAGGTCCTAATCTCCTGTTAATTCGCCCCCTTTCTTCTTTTTGATAACAGCTATACTAACTGGGGTGAGATGATATCTCATAGTGATTTTGGTTTGCACTTCCCTGCAGACAAGTTGTGCATTTTATTTTCATATGCTTGATGAAAATTTGCACATTTTCATTAGAGAACTATACATTCACATCTTTTGCCCCTTTTAAAATTAGATAATTTGTGGGTTTTTTTTTGGGGGGGCTATTGAGTTGTTAGAATTCTTTATATTTTCTACATTGTAATCCTTTGTCAGACAAATAATTTGCAAGTATTTTCTTCCATCAAATAGGAAGGGAGCACACTGATAGTCTGGGGAGAGACAGTTTAATAAAAGTGGAGATACTGCAGGTTCAAGGAACAGTAGGGGAGGAAACAGCAGAAGAAACTCTTCCGGAACACGTGATTCACAGTGGACCTGCGTGGAGAGCGTGGGAGCCCACAGTTCGGGACACCAGCGGCAGACTCAACACACCAGCGCTGGAACGCGAGGTGAGCCGAACCTCAATAGCCCGAGACACTGGCAGACAAGTGGAGAGAGGAGACTAGAAGGAACGACCCCCAGGGGGGAAAAGTTCACCAGGCTAACTGGAAGAGAAAGAGAGAGAGAGAGAAAAAAAAAGGTGACTGGTACGGACACGGGTTTCTCTCTCTCCGCTCACCTCTCAAGGGCGAGCAAGACAAAGAGCAGGTGCCATCTTGGACATACGTCATAAGCAGAGTGACCTCAGGTCTGCACCAGCCCTGAGCCTAGCAGAAAAACCTGACTCTGGGTGGGGCGAATTAACAGGAGATTAGGACCTAGTAAATTTGTGGTGCTACTGAACTGAGACTGTGAAAAAAGAAACGGTGGGGGAGAGAACTCACGGAATTCACGTGAGCACTCTCCAGAGACGCTACAATTCCGTAACTTTGGCAACCCAGTGGGAGACTGAAGGAGAATTTGAGCCCACTCTGAGGGCCGAACAGATTCCCTGTGTGGTCCTTGGGAAAGAGCTTCTGATCTCTGGCTCCTGTGGGTATATCATTTGCCTGCTAACTACCTCCAACTTCGTTCAGCTGTGCGGAATTACTTCCCTTTTGAATCAAAAAAAAAAAAAAAAGGGAGAGAGAGAGGTTTACCATGCCTAACCTGGGAGTGTCACCTTTGGCACACCAAAGAGCTCTCAGGCCACACCCATCTCAAGCCTCTAAGGCCCCACCAAAAACAGTCCACTTAATCTAGAGTCATAGTATAACAAGAAAAAGCACCACAGTGAAGAAACCAAATATCTCCAATATGCCAAATAACAAACGCAAGAACCGAGGTAATAAAAACAAGGAAGTCACCATGACGCCCCCAAATGAAAAAAACACCCCAATTCAAGATTATGAAGATTATGACATAGAAGAAATGCAAGAAGCAGATCTCAAAAAATTGATAAGAACATTAAGAAGTTCTCAAAAACAAATTCTTGAACTACAGAAATCCTTAATGGACAATATAGAAAATCTCTCTCGTGAAAATGAAATATTAAGGAGGAATCAAAATGAAATGAAACAACTAGTACAACAGGAAACTGTGATAGTGACTGAAGTGAAGAATTCAATAGATCAAATGAAAAACACAATAGAGAGCCTTACAAACAGAATGGGTGAAGCAGAAGAGAGAATATCGGACTTAGAAGACAGAGAACAGGAAAGGATACAGTGAGACAAAAGAAAAGAAGAGGAAATTAGAAATCTAAAACATATTGTCGGGAATCTTCAGGATACTACTAAAAAACCCAACATTCGGGTTCTAGGAGTTCCTGAAGGCATGGAGAGAGAAAGGATTAGAAGGCCTTTTTAGTGAGATATAGGCAGAAAATTTCCCAGGTTTGGAGAAGGACAGAGAAATCCTAGTACAGGAAGCTCACAGAACCCCTAATAAACACGACCAAAAGAGATCCTCACCACGACACGTTGTAATTAAACTCTCCACAGCGAAACATAAAGAAAAGATCCTAAAATGTGCAAGAGAGAAACGTCAGATTACTCTCAGAGGATCTCCAATCAGACACACAGCTGACTTCACATCAGAAACCCTACAAACTAGGAGGGAATGGCAAGATATAGCCCAGGCAGTAAGAGAGAACAACTGCGAGCCCAGAATATTATATCCTGCAAAGCTATCATTTGTGAATGAAGGTGAAATAAAGACCTTTCACAACAAACAGAAATTGAAAGAAGTTGTCGCCACTCGTCCAGCCCTGCAAAAGATGCTTAAAGATGTGTTACACACAGAAACACAGAAACATGGTCATCAATATGAAAGAAGGTAAAGGAAGGAAACCTGACAGCAAAAGATCACAGGGAATTCAAAGCATATATTAGAACTTATCTTTGGCAAATGGCAGGGCAAAGTTACCACTTATCAATAGTCACATTGAACGTTAATGGCCTGAACTGTCCAGTTAAAAGACACAGATTGGCTGATTGGGTTAAGGAACAAAACCCATCTATTTGCTGCTTACAAGAAACACATCTTTCCAACAAAGATCCATACAGACTGAAAGTGAAAGGCTGGAAAAAGATATACCATGCCAACAGAAATGAAAAAAGAGCAGGCGTAGCCATCTTAATATCGGACAACATAAACTTTACCACAAAAACTGTTAAGAGAGACAAAGAGGGGCACTATATAATGATTAAGGGATCAATACAACAAGAAGAGATAACAATTATCAATGTATATGCACCTAACTACAGGGCACCGGTTTATCTAAAAGATTTGTTAAGGGACTTAAAGGGAGACTTAGACTCCAATACCATAGTACTGGGGGACTTCAATACTCCACTCTCAGAAATAGACAGATCAACAGGACAGAAGATCAACAAGGATACAGTAGATTTAAACGACACTATAGCCCAAATGGATCTAACAGATATATACAGAACTTTCAATCCTACAGCTAAAGATTTTACATTCTTCTCAGCAGTACATGGAAGCTTCTCTAGGATTGACCACATACTAGGCCATAAAGCAAGTCTCAGCAAATTCAAAAGAATTAGAATCATACCATGCAGCTTCTCAGACCATAAAGGAATGAAGTTGGAAATTAGCAACTCAGGAATCCCTAGAGCATACACAAACACATGGAGATTGAAAAACATGCTCCTGAATGAACAATGGGTCATAGAAGAAATCAAAAGAGAAATCAAAAATTTTCTGGAAGTAAATGAGGATAACAGCACAATATACCAAAACTTATGGGACACAGCAAAAGCAGTGTTAAGAGGAAAGTTTATATCAATAGGTGCCTACATCAAGAAATTGGAAAGGCACCAAAGAGATGAGCTTCCAATTCACCTCAAGGATCTAGAAAACCTACAGCAAACTAGACCCAAATCTACTAGGAGAAGAGAAAAAATTAAAATCAGAGAAGAAATCAACAGGATTGAATCAAAAAAAAATTACAAAAATCAGCCAAACGAGGGGCTGGTTTTTTGAAAAAATAAACAAAATTGACATCCCATTGGCCCAACTAACTAAAAAAAGAAAAGACCCAAATCAATAAAATCAGAGATGAAAAAGGAAACGTAACAACAGACACCACAGAAATAAAAAGAATCATCAGAAATTACTACAAGGACTTGTATGCCAGCAAACAGGGAAACCTATCAGAAATGGATAGATTCCTGGACACATGCAAACTACCTAAATTGAACCAGGAAGACATTGACAACCTAAACAGACCCATAACTGAGACAGAAATTGAAACAGTAATAAAGGCCCTCCCAACAAAGAAAAGCCCAGGACCAGATGGATTCACTGCTGAATTCTACCAGACATTTAAAGAAGAACTGACTCCAATTCTTCTCAAGCTATTCAGAACAATCGAAAAAGAGGGAGTCCTCCCAAATTCTTTCTATGAAGCCAGCATCACCTTAATTCCTATGCCAGAAAAGATGCAGCATTGAAAGAGAATTACAGACCAATATCCCTGATGAACATAGATGCAAAAATCCTCAATAAAATTCTGGCCAATAGAATGCAACAACACATCAGAAAGATCATCCACCCAGACCAAGTGGGATTTATCCCTGGTAAGCAGGGATGGTTTAATGTGGTACAAAACAATCAATGTGATACACCACATTAACAGACTGCAGAAGAAAAACCATATGATTAACTCAGTAGATGCAGAGAAAGCATTTGATAAAATACAACACCCTTTCATGATGAAAACTCTAAGCAAACTGGATTTGGAAGGAACATTCCTCAATACAATCAAAGCAATTTATGAAAAACCCATGGCCAGCATCCTATTGAGTGGGGAAAAGTTGGAAGCATTCCACTGAGATCTGGTACCAGACAGGGATGACCACTCTCACCACTGCTATTCAATATAGTTCTGGAAGTTCTAGCCAGAGCTAAGGCAAGAAAAAGAAATTAAAGGGATACAAATTGGGAAGGAAGAACTCAAACTATCCCTCTTTGCAGTTGATATGATTCTTTATTTAGGGGACCCAAAGAACTCTACTAAGAGACTATTGGAACTCATAGAAGATTTTGGCAAAGTAGCAGGGTATAAAATCAATGCACAAAAATCAACAGCCTTTGTATACACAGAAAATGCCATGGCTGAGGAAGAACTTCTAAGATCAATCCCATTCACAATAGCTACAAAAACAATCAAATACCTTGGAATAAACTTAACCAAATATGTTAAAGATCTCTACGATGAAAATTACAAAACCTTAAAGAAAGAAATAGAAGAGGATACCAAGAAATGGAAAAATCTTCCATGCTCATGGATTGGAAGAATCAATATCATCAAAATGTCCATTCTCCCAAAAGCAATTTATACATTCAATGCAATACCAATCAAGATACCGAAGACCTTCTTCTCAGATCTGGAAAAAATGGTGCTGAAATTCATATGGAGGCACAAGAGACCTCGAATAGCTAAAGCAATCTTGTACAACAAAAACAATGCCGGAAGCATCACAATACCAGATTTCAGGACATACTACAGGGCAGTTGTAATCAAAACAGCATGGTACTGGTACAGAAACAGATGGATAGACCAATGGAACAGAATTGAAACACCAGAAATCAACCCAAACATCTACAGCCAACTCATATTTGATCAAGGATCCAAAACCAATCCCTGGAGTAAGGACAGTCTATTCAATAAATGGTGCTGGGAAAACTGGATTTCCACGTGCAGAATCATGAAGCAAGACCCCTACCTTTCACCTTACACAAAAATCCACTCAACATAGATTAAAGACTTAAATCTACAACCTGACACCATCAAGTTATTAGAGAGCTTTGGAAAAACCCTGCAAGATATAGGTACCGGCTATTACTTCTTGGAAAATACCCCAGAAGCACAGGCAGTCAAAGCCAAAATTAACATTTGGGATTGCATCAAATTGAGAAGTTTCTGTACTGCAAAAGAAACAGTCAGGAAAGTGAAGAGACAACCAACAGAATGGGAAAAAATATTTGCAAACTATGCAACTGATAAAGGGTTGATAACGACAATCTACAAAGAAATCAAGAAACTCCACAAGATCAAAACAAACAACCCACTTAAGAGATGGGCCAAGGACCTCAACAGATATTTTTCAAAAGAGGAAATCCAAATGGCCAACAGACACATGAAAAAATGTTCAAGATCATTAGCAATCAGGGAAATGCAAATCAAAACCACAATGAGGTTTCACCTCACCCCGGTTAGAATGGCTCACATACAGAAATCTACCAACAATAGATGCTGGAGAGGATGTGGGGAAAAAGGGACACTAACCCACTGTTGGTGGGAATGCAAATTGGTTAAGCCACTATGGAAGTCAGTCTGGAGATTCCTCAGAAACCTGAATATAACCCTACCATTCAACCCAGCCATACCACTCCTTGGAATTTACCCAAAGGAAATGAAATTGGCAAACAAAAAAGCGGTCTGCACACTAATGTTTATCACAGCTCAATTCACAATAGCTAAGACCTGGAACAAACCCAAATGCCCATCAAGAGTAGACTGGATAAAGAAATTATGGGACATGTACTCTATAGAATACTATACAGCAGTCAAAAAGAGCAAAACCTGGTCATTTGCAACAAGATGGAGGAATTTGGAAAACATCATGCTGAGTGAAATAAGCCAGTCCCAAAGGGACAAATATCATATGTTCTCCCTGATCGGCGACAACTAACTGAGCACCAAAGGGGAAACTTGTTGAAGTGAAATGGACACTATGAGAAACAGTGACTTGATCAGCTCTCGTCCTGACGGTTGATGTACAATGTAATACTTTTTCCATTTTAGTATTTTTTTTGTTCTAGTACCATTGGTTGAACTCTGTAATTAACACACAATTATTCTTAGGTGTTTAAATTTTAACTGAAAAGTGATCCCTGTTAGGAATTTGGAAAACATTATGTTGAGTGAAATAAGCCAATCCCAAAGGGACAAATACCACTTGTTCTCCTTGATAGGTGACAACTAACTGAGCACCAAAAAGGAAACCTGTTAAAGTGAAATGAACACTATGAGAAACGGTGACTTGATCAGCCCTCACCCTGCCTGTTGATGAGCAGCTTAATATGTTATCCCTCTTAGTATTTTTTTTGTTTGTTCTACTTAATACTTTTGGTTGAATACTGTAATCAATACACAATTCTTCTTAAGTGCTGAAACTTAACTGAAAAGTGATTGCTGTTAAATATAAGAGTGGGAATAAGAGAGGGAAGAGATGTGCAATTCGGGACATGCTCAAGCTGACTTACCTCAAACGGTAGAGTTAGAAACATACCAGGGGATTCCAATTCAATCCCATCAAGGTGGCATGTACCAATGCCATCTCACTAGTCCCCATGATCAATTTCTGCTCACAATTGATTGTAATGATAAGACTAAGAACCAAAGGGATCACATAAACAAGAATAGTGTCTGCAAATACTAGCTGATAGAACAAAAAAGGGAGAGAATGATCCAACATGGGAAGTGAGATACACAGCAGACCCGTAGAATGGCAAGTGTCCTAACAGCACTCTGGCCTCAGAATCAGCCTTTAAGGCATGCAGATCCAGCTAAAATGCCCATGAGAGTATTTCAGGTATGGAAAGCCAAGACACTCCGGGGAAAAAAAAAAAAAAAAAAACACCTAAATGAAAGATCTCCGCAAGTGAGATTGCAGTGGAAAGAATGGGTCATCAAAGAAGGAGGTACCTTTCTCTGAAGGGAGGAGAGAACTTCCACTTTGACCATGGCCTTGTCTAAATATGATCAGAGTCAGTGAACTCAGGGGGCTTCCATAGCCTTGGCATCTCATGACAAGAGCCTAGGGTGATTACTGATGCCATCAACAAGAATGTCAATTTGTTAAGTCAACAACAGGAGTCCCTGTGCACTTACTCCTCATGTAGGATCTTTGTCCTTAGTGTGCTGTACATTGAGATTTAATGCTATAACTAGTACTCAAACAGTATTTTTTACTTTATGTTTCTGTGTGGGAGCAAACTGTTGAAATCTTTACTTAATGTATGCTAAACTGATCTTCTGTATATAAAGAGAAATGAAAATGAATCTTGATGTGAATGGAAGGGGAGAGGGAGTGGGAAAAGGGAGGGTTGTGGGTGGGAGGGATGTTATGGGGGGGAAGCCATTGTAATCCATATTCTGTACTTTGGAAATTTATATTCATTAAATGAAAGTTAAAAAAATATAAAAAAATAGATTGTCTATTCACTCTATTTATTGTTTCTCTTGCTATGCAGAAGCTTTTTTATCCTTATGTAATCCCATTTCTCAAGTATTATTTTTGTTGACTGTGCTTTTGAGGTTTTATCGAAAAATAATCTCTGCACAGAATATTTTAAAGTATTTCTTCTGTGTTTTCTACTCATAATTTGATAAATCCCTGTCTTAAATTTTAAGTCTCTGATCCATTTTAGTTTTTGCATATAGTGAGAGAAAGGGTCTAGTTTCTTTCCTACATATATTTTTAACAGCAGCATTGAAGATATTGTCCTATCTCTAATGTTTGTTCTTGTTTATTTGTTGAAAATCACTTGGCTTTAAATATTATATATTTATTCTGAGTTATCAATTCTATTCTAATCATCTGTTTGTTCATATAACAATACCATGTTGTTTTGGTTACAATCACTTTGCAAATGTTTTTAATATAGGCAATGTACTATCTCCAATTTTGTTATTTTTGTTCCACCTTGCTTTGCTTATTCATGGTCTTCTGTGTTTCCACAGAAATATGAAGAATATTTTTTTCTATTTCTGTAAAGAATATTATAGGTCTTTTTATGGGGATTGCATTAAATCTGTGGATCACTTTGGAGAAGATTTTTTTCCTTTGGATATGATATTGAATGTACAGGCAAGAAAAACAAAAATAAAAAGTAGTATTAGATCAAACTAAAAAGACCCTACATAGCAAAGGAAACATCAAAGTGTAAATGCATATTACAGAATTGGAAAATATTTGTAAACTATCTCTCTCAAGGGAAATAATATCTAAAATATGGAAGGAACAAATATACATAAATAGAAAAATCCTGTTATAAATATGGACAAAAGACCTCAATAGGCATTTATCAAAAGAAGGCATACATGATATGATTCAGTAGAGCACTAATTATAACTAAACACCATATATTATGACATTCATATTATTTTTATATTGTCGCTATATATTTACTTCTTCAAAGAAAAGAAAACATTTATACTTGTCTTTTTGTGTCTGGCTTATTTCATTTAGCATAATGACCTACATTTCCATTCATTTTTTGCAACTGTCAGGATTTTGTTTCTTTAAATATATCTGATCAATATCCCCTTATGTAAATACAAATGCTACACTTTCTTTATATAATCTTCAGTTGATAGACATCTATATTGATTCCATATCTTTGATATTGTGAATTGGGCTGCTACAAATATGAGAGTACACGTATCTCTTTCATCTGCTGACCTAATTTCCTAGGATAAATTCCTAGGAGTGGAAGAGTTGGGTCATATGTTAGATCAATTTTTCATTTACCTCTGGGATTAATGTGTTCTACAATGAGAATTAACAGTAAAACTAGTCCTCATACATTACTTTTACTTTGTTTGTGTGGGCATAAACTGTTGAAGTTACTTATTATAGAGTTGATCTTCTGTATATAAAGATTGTCCCGTCCCGCGGGACAGCAACTGGGGCCGAGCACCTAGAAGGAGAAATGAAAGGGACAGGAGACACAAAGATGGCAGCAAGACAAGTCCTGATCAAGCTGCAATTTTTATTTTTCAACCACACACTTATATATCATAAAGGCAAGATGTCAGGCAGGGGAAGGAGGGGGAGCATATCTTGTAGCTGTAATGCTTGTGCAAGTAGGGGAAAGGTTACAAGGTCTTAAGGCACAAGGTTGTGTTATCAGTACTATCCGGCCTGGGCTGTCTAGTCCTGCCTCACTTGTTTTCAACTAAGAGGCCACATGCTGCGTGGTCCCCGACATATCCCCCCTTTCTATTAATTAAGTAGAAATGGCTACCGGTTAGGTCAAGCATGATGAGCGAGCAGTGCCTGTCTTAGGAGTCACCCGGTGCTCCATCACCTCTTACCCATCATTGGATATCCTTGCCAGTCCCCAATGACTCCTGTCTTAGGTGGGTGAGGTTCCGGGAAGGTGCCTGTCGTTGGCTTACTGCTCGTCTTATTGATAGGCCTGGGGCCCTTCCTGGGCTCCCGACTGGGGCAGGGCAGAACAAAGGGGAGCGTCTGTTGTTGGAGGGAACATGACTTCACCGGCCAGAGAGAGAGATAACGTTCTCCATGGGATCTTCCATGGCCAGACTTTGGTAATGTATTTGAATTGGTCTGGCTGCTAAATTATCTACTTGCTGTTTGATAAAAGTCATCAGTTTATTGAAAAGACAAGGACCTACAGATAGTATAACAAGCAAACCAACAATGGGGCCTAAAAACGGTATCAAATAGGGAAGCAGTCCATTCCATCCCGTCCAAAAGGGATTTTCAGCCATGGCACGTCGACGATGCTCCAGATCTTCTTGAAGTGTCTTGATTTTATCGTGAACAATGCCAGATTTGTTAGTATAAAAACAACATTTTTCCTGTAAAGCCAAGCAAATACCTCCCTGTTCAGTAGTAAATTGAATAGCTCGCTTTTGTCTCCCTGCAATATAATCAAGGGAGGGTACAGGAACAGGGGTATTCCCATCAATAATCTCTATATCAGGAAAAAGTATAGCATGCCTGCAACTACCGGTCCAATTTGTTGGTAAAATGGTATAAGCTAAATTATCCCTACATACAAAAACAGTGGAGCGCTTCACAAAATTGTTTAAATTTAGTACTGACATAAGCAGGACCATTATCTGTTTTAATTTTAACAGGTTTTCCCAGTACAGAAAAAGCTGTGATAAGATGTGAGATAACATCCTTAGCAGCTTCTCCTGTATGGGGGAGGCAAAGATAAATGCCTATAGAGACATGAAGATACTTTAGTTTGCCAAATTTTGGGAAGTGTGTGACATCCATTTGCCACAGTTGATTAGGGAGAAGACCACGCGGATTGACTCCCAAATGCGGTACAGGTTGGTTTGTAATGCATAAGGGGCATTCTTTGACTATTTCATGAGCCTGTTCTCCTGAAATTTTACAAAACAAATGGAGAGATTGAGCATTTAAGTGATGCAACCTATGCAAGTTTTGAGCTTCCTGCACTGATGCCACAATTATGGGGAAGGTGAGCCTTGTAGCAGCATCTGCCTGGGCATTACCTTCTGAGATTTGAGCTTCCTGTGCTGATCCCACAATTATGGGGAAGATAAGCCTTGTAGCAGCATCTGCCTGGGCATTACCTTCTGAGAGTGATCCTGGTAGGCTTGTGTGTGCCCTAATATGTCCCAAATAGAAGGGCTATTGTCTTTCTTGTATTAGCTTTTGAATTTGTATAAACAAGGGCATAGTGTTGGAAGTTGTTTTAAGAAAAAAAGAAGTCTCAAGCAACAGAATGGAGTGAGCTACGTATGCACTATCAGTATAAATATTTACAGCCTGACTGGAAAACTGTGTAAAGACTTGAAGTATGGCATACAGCTCAACCAACTGGGCCGACTTGTAAGATGTTTTAAAAACATGGGAACGGTTGTCTGCCACAAAGGCAGCCATCCCACTGGACGACCCATCTGTAAATACTGTAACAGCCTTTGGAATGGGATTGCTTTTTGTATTTTTTGGAAAAATAAAGGAATAGGATTGGGCAAACTAACACAGGGTCATCAGGGAGGTGAGTGTCAATGGTTCCCATAAATCCTGACATGGCTGTTCCCCAGTGATCAGAAGTTTGAAGAAGGAACTGGGTCTGTTCTCAGTTATATGGCACTACTACAACATCGGGGTCTTTTCCAAAATATTGGCGGGAAAGGAAATGAGCCTTGATGATTATTGAAGCAACCTGAGAGAAATATACTGTAATTACTTTGGATGAGGAAATGGGGAGATGGACCCAAAAAGAGGTTGACCTTTTTTATTGGGCATGAGGGATTTTTGCCAAAAAACTCCAGTGGGCGTATGTGGTGTGGCTAAAACTACAAAAAGTAGGGGGAGAGTGTAGGAAATTTGCGAGACAAACTGTTGGCTAATTGCTTGCGTTACTTGGTTTAATGCATCTCCCGCAGCAGGGGTGAGCTCCCCAGGGGAAGAGGGATCTGGGTCTCCTTGCAGAATGTCATTGAGGGGTAAAAGGACATTAGGTATTTTTAAATAGGGCCTGAGCCATTGAATGTCTCCTAGAAGTTTTTGGAAATCATTAAGGATACGGAGGCAGCTAAAACGAAACTGAACACAAGGTACACAAACCAATTCCTTTTGTAATTATAAGCCTAAATAAGTAAAGGGGTCTTGCATTTGGACCTTATCAGGGGCAATTTGTAAGCCAAGGGTAGAAAAGGCTTTAGAAAGTGCTGTGAAGCAATTTTGTAGGTCTGACTGTTTTGAGCCGCCAGTAAAATATCATCCATATAATGTAGAATATAAATGTGCAGCCAGCATAAACAAATTGGGTCCGCTGCCTGTGCTACAAACTTTTGACAAAGGGTGGGGCTATTGGCCATCCCCTGGGGCAAAACTTTCCAATGAAATCTTTGCATTGGTCCCTGGAAATTAACATGAGGGAGGCTAAAGGCAAAATAAGGAAGGTCATCAGGGTGTAGAGGAATAGTGAAAAAGCAGTCTTTGAGATCTATAATTATTTTGTAATAACCATTTGGGATGGCCACGGGGATCGGGATGCCAGGTTGGAGGGCTCCCATGGGTGCCATGACCTTATTAACGGTGCACAAATCCTGTAAAAGGCGCCATTTACCAGATTTTTTCTTTATGACAAAAATGGGCGTATTCCAGGGAGAATTGGAAGGCTCTAGGTGTCCAGCCGCGAGCTGCTCCTGTACAAGCGCTGTAGCAGCATTTAGCTTTTCTTAATAAGCAGCCACTGATCCACCCAAACAGGAGTTTGAGTATTCCATGTGATCTTATCTGCATGGGGTACAGGAAGGCCAGTGGCTGTTACTAAAAATCCAAATATCCGAGCCCATGTCTATCTGTTTTAGAGGGGGCTATAATAGGTTGAGTTATGCCCTGTCTCATTTTTCCAAGTCCTGTGCCAGGCACATAATCCATGTGCAGCATTTGTTGTGTGACCACAGCATTAGGGCTGCACAGGATAACTTCCACTTGGGAGAGAATGTCACGTCCCCACAGGCTAACAGGGAGGCCTGGTAATACAAAAGGAGTCACAGTGCCCTGATTGCCTTCCTTATCTTTCCAGTGTAATACCCTCAAGCTGACTTGGGGGTTATTGGACTGACCTATACCTCACAAATCTGTGAGAGATGCGGTCAGTGGCCAATGTGCCAATGGGTGGGCCAATGATCTTGAGATATGACTGTGGCATCCACCCCTGTATCCAAAATGCCCTTGAAATCCTTTCCTTAAATAGTAAGCCTATTTTTTGTAATTGGCTGGACCCAATAAGCATCTGAGGAGCCCAAAGGGGTAATGCCTCAGGGCCTGGAAGAAACTGAGGATGTATTTCCAGTAATTAAAGGCAGAAGAACCAGTTGTGCTAGATGGGTGCCCTGTGGAACGACAGCCACTCCATTAATAGTGGCTGCCAGAATTTTTATCTCCCCGGTAAAGTCACCGTCAATAATACCGGGAAAAACTTGAATGCCTTTAAGGGTGGCTGACGCTCGGCTGAGAATAAAAGCACAGGTACCCGAAGGCAAGGGGCCCCGCACCCCTGTAGGAATAATTTGTGGGCCCTGGGTGGAATCTAATATTGTATCAGAGGTGGAATCTAATATTGTATTGGAGGCGGCACAGAGGTCCAGTCCTGCGCTACCTGGGGTTGCTCGTTGGAGGGAGGCAATTGCTGAGGCATTTGCTGAGCCTGAGGCTGGGAGGGGACAAACCGTACTGCCCCAGGGTTTGTCCTTTGAGATATCGGGGCCAGGGGCTGGCCCCTCTGGGAGTTTCCCAGTATGTGAGGAGGGAGGGGTTGGCCTGAAGAATTAGTTTTTGACCTGCATTCATTTGCCCAGTGATAACCCCTATGACATCGGGGGCATGGGGTGGAGGGGAGCGGCCTGCCTGGGGGAGATGGAGCCACGCCTTGGGCCATGGGCCTGTTTGATAAGGCGGTTGGACATTCGTGGGTAAAATGTCCGGGCTGTTTACAATCGTAGCAATTGGAGGTCCCCTTGTAGGGATTTTGGGTCAATTTGAGTGCGGCCCCAATTGCCAAGCCCACGGCATGGGCCGATCCCACACCAGCGCAGAGCCTTACATATTCTGAAAGATCACCCTTATGTTTATGAGGCCGAAGAATATCTTTACAAGCTGGGTTGGCATTCTCAAAGGCGAGGTGTGTAACAAATGCACTTCCATTTTCTCCTGGGCCAACTAGTCTCTCAGCCGCAACATTAAGGCGCGAGACAAAATTACTATAGGGCTTGTCGGGCTCCTGTAGGATCTTAGCCAAGGAGGTGGTGACTGCTCCCCTTTGAGAAAGTTTTCTCCAAGCCCCTAGTCTGGCAGTGTTAATCTGCACCAGAAGTCCATCAGGGAACTGGGCTTGTGAATTGTTGGAATTATATGGGGCATCTCCCAAAAGTTTTTTGAGGGTCCAATTTTTAGATGAAATTTTAGCAGAGTTTTTATGGGCTATTTGTTTGCAAATTTGAACATAGTCGGCCCTCCATAGGACATAGTCACCTCTGCTGAGAGCAGCTCTGGCGAGGAAGTCCCAATCATTAGGTGTAAGCCACCGGGCACTCTGGCTTTCCAGTAAGGCCTGAGTATATGGGGCAGTGGGACCATATTGGGTGCAAGCAGTTTTAAGTTTCTCAATAAATCGGAGACTAAGTTTTTATAGGGTGGCGGTTGTCCAATACCAGGTCCTTGATTGGGGTCCTGGTCTTCATCCTCTGACTCAGGTTCCTCACTGTCTTCCCCAGAGTGGTGGGGCAAATTTTCCTCAGCCTCATTTTCCCCATCAGCGGCAGGCTCAAAGCGACCTCCAGCTTGCCTCCAGGTTACAGGGAAAGCTAGAAGGGGTTGGGTTTTGGACCTGACTTTACCTTGTCTAGGTTTTGTAAGGGGCTTCTCTAAGGCAAGGTGGCAGAGCTCCTCATCAAGGGATTTTATTTCCTTAAGGAGCTGGATGTGCTCTTGTCTGTGTTGAAGTGACTGTCGCAAGGCCGACAAGTTAGGCACAGGAGGGTTAAGGTCATAGAGAGCCGGGGCACAAATGGGAGGGTGAGGGTGAGTATTGTACAGCAGGGGATTTTTAACATTTGGGGGCCAATCAGAATTATGGTAGCACATGACCTCTTCCCCTGGGGCAGATTCCTCGTCTGAATCTAATTTATCTCGGATTGCAGGATATAACTGGCTCGTCCCGTTGGGAGGGGCTGAAATGGGCTCCTTGATGATTTCATCTTTGGGGTCATCATCAGTGGAGGGTGTATTCAGAATGACAGATGGGCATTTTGATGTGGGTCGGGAGGATTGCTGTAGCGTCTCCTCACCATCCCTTACTAGGGCATTAATAGTCTTATCTAGGTGATGGGTTTTTAGAATGTCATTAATCAGGTTCCAATATGAAAAAAACCATAATAGGCACCTTTGCAGGGCCAAAGGTTTCATGAAAATCCTTTAAATAACTTCCAACTCTTTCCCATGTGACCTTGCCAATTGTTCCTTCCTTGGGGAACCAGGGACACAATTTTTTTACATACTCAAAAAATGCCTTTAGATCCTTATTTTTAATCCAAACTCCTCGTGTTTTGAGGGCCTCCCTGAGACCCAAAATGAACATTTCCCATGATGATGATGCCTGTCCCATGGCCGTCACTTACCTTGCACAGTCTTCTCTCCGCAGCGTTGACCGATGCTAATGATCTCAGGTGGGCAGTTCAGAGCCAGTCACACAATCACTTGGATCCAAGTTTTCCTCCTGGAAGGCAGCGTTCCTCCAATCTTACAGGCACTCAAACCCCAAGGGCCGCACTCGAGCCCCACGTTGAGCACCAGTTGTCCCGTCCCAATTTTTTTGTTTGTTTGTTTAAGATTTATTTATTTATTTGAAAGTCAGAGTTACACAGAGAAGGAGAGGCATATATATATAGAGAGAAAGGTCTTCCATCCGATGGTTCCCTCCCCAATTGGCTGTAATGGCCGGAGCTGTGCCGATCTGAAGCCAGGAGCCAGGAGCTTCTTCTAGGTCTCTCATGCAGGTGCAGGGGCCCAAGGACTTGGACCATCCTCTACTGCTTTCCCAGGCCATAGCAAAGAGCTGGATTGGAAGAGGAGCAGCTGGGACTCGACTCAGCACCCACATGGGATGCCGGTGCTTCAGGCCTGGGCTTTAACCTGCTGCGCCACAGCGCCGGCCCCTTTAAATAAATTTTTTTGTCAGTCTGGAGATTCCTCAGAAACCTGAAGATAACCCTACCTTTCGACCCAGCCATCCCACTCCTTGGAATTTACCCAAAGGAATTTAAATTGGCAAACAAAAAAGCGGTCTGCACCCTAATGTTTATTGCAGCTCAATTCACAATAGCTAAGACCTGGAACCAACCTAAATGCCCATCAACGGTAGACTGGATAAAGAAATTATGGGATATGTACTCTTTAGAATACTATACCGCAGTAAGAAACAACGAAATCCAGTCATTTGCAACAAAATGGAGGAATCTGGAACACATCATGCTGAGTGAAATAAGCCAGTCCCAAAGGGACAAATACCATATGTTCGCCCTGATCGGTGACAACTGACTGAACACCAAAAAGGAAACCTGTTGTAGTGAAATGGACACTATGGGAAACGGTGACTTGATCAGCATAGCCCTGACTGTTAATGAACAACTTAATACATTATCCCTCTTAGTAGTTTTTTTGTCTGTTCTACTTAATATGACTGGTTTAATTCTGTAATTAATACACAGTTATTCTTAAGTGTTGAAAATTAACTGAAATGTGATCCCTGTTAAACATAAGATTAAGAATAAGAGAGGGAAGAGATGTATAATTTGGGACATGCTCAAGCTGACTTGCCCCAAATGGTAGAGTTAGAAACATACCAGGGGATTCCAATTCAATCCCATCAAGGTGGCATGTACCAATGCCATCTCACTATTCCAAGTGATCAATTTCAGTTCACAATTGATCATAATGAAAGGACTAAGAGTCAAAGGGAGCACATAAACAAGTCTAGTACCTGCTAACACTAACCGATAGAATAAATAAAGGGGAGAGTGATCCAACATGGGAAGTGAGATACTCAGCAGACTCATAGAATGGCAGATGTCCTAAATAGCACTGTATCCTCAGAATCAGCCCTAAAGGCATTCGGATCTGGCTGAAAAGCCCATGGGAGTATTTCAGGCATGGAAAGCCAAGACACTCTGGCAAAAGATCTCCGTGAGTGAGATCCCAGTGGAAAGAACAGGTCTTCAAAGAAGGAGGTACCTTTCTCTGAAGGGAGGAGAGAACCTCCACTTTGACTATGACCTTGTCTAAACAAGATAAGAGTCGGAGAACTCAGAGGGCTTGCATAGCCTTGAAAACTCATGACTGGTGCATAGGGAGATTACTGATGCCATAGACAGGAGTGTCAATTGGTAAAGTCAACAACAGGAGTCACTGTGTACTTCTCATGTAGGATCTCTGTCCTTAATGTGCTGTGCATTGAGATTTAATGCTATAATGAGTACTCAAACAGTATATTTCACTTTGTGTTTCTATGGGGGTGCAAACTGTTGAAATCTTTACTTAATGCATACTAAACTGATCTTCTGTAAAAAAAAAAAAAAAAAAAAAAAGAAAAAGAAATTATCAATTCCCAACTTGACTCTCACTGGGATTAAACATGACAATAGGTCTGATCTAATTTCATCATCATTTAAAAAAAATCATCTATTATTTTTCACTTTATGTTTCTGTGTGGGAGCAAACTGTTGAAATCCTTACTTAATGTATACTAAGCTGATCTTCTGTATATTAAGATAATCGAAAATGAATCTTGATGTGAATGGAAGGGGAGAGGGAGTGGGAAAGGGGAGGGTTGTGGGTGGGAGGGACGGTATGGGGGGAAGCCATTGTAATCCATAGGCCGTACTTTGGAAATTTATATTCATTAAATAAAAGTTAAAAAAAAAAGATGTGAGCAGGCATGCAAACTTATAGACTTTTTAAAGAAAGAATGATAAATTGTATTGACATGAAAAGATTAAAAATGGGAGGGGGGCGTTGAATGGGCTGGTTGGCTGCCAGAGAGTGATAAAGAAATATATGAAAGAAATTAATGAAAGGTGAGTGTTACTTTAGTTCATTTTTTGGAATAGCTTTATCTCAGCATCAGTTCAACGTCTTTAAGGATAAGAACGTTCTTGTCTTTCTGGTACCAACAGGGCATCTTTCTCATGGGAAATTTATGTCCTATTCTTACATAGAAAGAGGAAGGTCAGGGAGCGCTTCTTGTAACTGATGTTTCTTTCTCAATTGTCTTTAATTCAAAATAATCATTAGGTCAAAACTGCAGAGAACCTGTTGGTGCTTTGATGTGGGACTTCCCACATTTCTGCTGCGTGGAAACCACCCAGGAGATAGTATTCTGTTATAGCAACCCTAACAGACCAAGACATGTAACAATTAGTCAAGTTATCCAGTATGGTTCATAAAATGGTTTCTGTATTTTATGCCTATGACTGGGGTGCCATACAGGGATCTCTGACTTTCTTTCCTTGCTCTTCTATTCTTTCCTTCTTTCCTCATGTTCTGCGTGGTCCCCCCAACAAAAGATAATTTAAAATGAATTTTAATGAAAAAATGGGATGGGAGAAGGAGTAGGAGATGGGATAGTTTGTGGATGGGAGGGTGGGTATGGGAGGAAGAACCACTATAATCCAAAAGTTGTACTTATGAAATTTATACTCACTAAATAAAAGCTTCCTATAAACAAACAAAAAACAAAAAAGCAAAATGGTTGTTGCAATTTGCTTTCCCACCAACAGTGTATTAGGGTATCCTTTTCTCTACAACTTCATAAATATTTGTTAATTTTTGATTTTTGGATAATAACCAGTCTAACTGGAATGAGATAATACCTCACTGTGGTTTTATTTGTGTTTCCATGAGTTAGTGATTCTGAGCATTTTTTGATGTGTCTGTTAGCCATTTGTATTTTACCACTTGAAAAATGCCTTTTCATGTCTTTTGCCCATTTCTTAACTGGATTGCTTGTTTTGTTGTTGTGGAGTTACTTGAATTTCTTCATGTTCTGGATATTAATACTTTATCTGATGCATGCTTTGCAAATATGTCTCTGATTCTGTTAGTTGCCTTTCAATTTGTTGGTTGCTTCTCAATCCCATTTGTCTATTTTTACCTTTATTGCCTGTGCTTATGGAGTCTTATCCATGAAGTTTTTACCTGGGCCAATAACTTGCAGTTTTTCCCCTATGTTTTCCTCTAGTGAATTGATGGTTTCAAGTTTTAAGCTTAGATCCTTGATCAATTGTGAGATGATTTTTATATAGGGTGTAAGGTATGAGACTTGTTTCAAATTTCTGCATGTAGAAATCCAATTTTCTCAAAACCATTTGTTGAAGAAACTCTTGTCCTTTCACTTGAGGTGATTTTAACTTGCTTGTCAAAGAATAGTTGGTTGTAGATGCATGAGTTAATTTCTATGATTCATATTCTGTTCCATTTGTCTCCATATCTATTTTTGTTCCAGTACCAGGATGTTTTGTTTAAAACAGCCCAGTTTAAATATGGTAATATGATTCTTCAGCTATGTTTTTATTGTTTAATATTGCTTAGTCTATTCATGGCATTTTGTGTTTCCATGTAATTTTGAGGATTGCTTTTTCTAATTCTATGATGAAAGTCTTTGGAATTTTGATTGGGATCACGTTGAGTCTGTAGTCTGTAAATTCCTTTGAGTAGTCTGGAAATTTTGATGATATTAATCCTTCCAATCCATGAGCTAGAATATTTTTTCCTTCTTTGTGTCTTCTACTTCTTACTTTCATGTTTTGTAAATTTAATCATAGAGATCTTTCACATACTTGGTTAAATTTATTCCAAGGTATTTGGCTTTTTATACTTACTGTGAATGAGATTGATCTTTTTTTTTTTTTTTTTTTTTTTTTTTTTTTTTTTTTTTTTACAGGCAGAGTGGACAGTGAGAGAGAGAGACAGAGAGAAAGGTCTTCCTTTTGCTGTTGGTTCACCCTCCAATGGCGTGCTGCGGCCAGCGCACCACGCTTATCCGAAGGCAGAAGCCAGGTGCTTATCCTGGTCTCCCATGGGGTACAGGGCCCAAGCAACTTGGGCCATCCTCCACTGCACTCCCTTGGCCACAGCAGAGAGCTGACCTGGAAGAGGGGCAACTGGGACAGAAGCCAGAGCCCTGACTGGGACTAGAACCCCGTGTGCTGGAGCCACAAGGCAGAGGATAAGCCTATTGAGCCACGGTGCCGGCCGAGATTGATCTTATAAGTTCTTTCTCAGCCAGAACATTGTTGGTGTAAGATAATGCTATTGATTTTTTGTGTTTTAATTTTATATCCTTCAACTTTGCTAAATTATTAGTTCTTATAGTGAATTCTTTTGGTTCTACTATATGAAAGATCATATCATCTGAAAACAGGGATAATTTAACTTCCTCCTTTCCAATTCATATCCCTTTGATTCATTTTTCTTACTTAATGGCTCTGGCTGAAACTTCTAGACTATATTGAATTATAATGGTGAGAGTAGACTTGTCTGTTTCCTGATCTTAGTGGAAATGCTTCATGATCATGGCCATGGTTTTGGCCTGTATTTCCTTTATTGTGTTGTGGTATGTTCCTTCTATATCTATCTTTTTTTTTCTTTTCTTATTTTTTTAAAGATTTATTTATTGATTTGAAAGCAGAGTTACACAGAAAGAGAAGGAGAGGCAGAGAGAGAGCTCTTCCATCTGTTGGTTCACTCCCCAATTGGCCGCAACAGCTGGAGCTGTCGATCTGAAGCCAGGAACCAGGAGCTTCTTCCTGGTCTCCCACATGAGTGCACGGGCCCAAAGAGTTGGGCCATCTTCTACTGCTTTCCTAGGCCACAGCCGCTTGGAAGGACTGCCTTGGGAACCACAAACTCAACAGTAGTAATATTCTTCCTTCATCTTTAACTGGGAAGGTCTATCGCAGCTCTGCGGAGGAAGAGCACACAGGAGAGCGGTATGGTAGAGTGTGTCCAAGGGTGGAAAGAGTGAAATTGTGAGCAAGACCTCTAAACAGAATCCATGGTGGAAAAGCCTTCTATATCTATCTTTTTAAATTTTTTTAATCATGAAAGGATTTTGAGTTTTATCAAATGCTTTATCTTCCATCTATTAAGACAATCATGTTTTTTAAAAAAATTATTTAAACAAGGTGAACAAATTTCCTGTATTTACATATACAGATTTAAGGGAACAATGATACTTCCCACCCTACCCTCCCTCTTGCATATGCTCACATGCTCCCATACTCTCTCCTCCTTCTTTCCTTATTTTTTCTTTTAATTTTTACAGTTTATTTTAATTTATAATCCCAAACTTAACCCTCTCCTAAAGAATTCATATGGTTTTTATAGTTCATTTTGTTTATGTGATGTGTCACATGTATTGATTCACAAATGTTGAACCATGTTTACATTCTGAGATAAATCCTCCATGGTCAGGATGGATAATCATTTTGATGTGTGCTTGGATTCAATTTGCTAATACTTTGTTGAAGATTTTTTTGCATCTATGTTCAATTGGAATACTGGTCTATAGTTCTCTTTTTTGTTGCATCTTTGTCCGATTTTGAAATGAAGTTAAATCTGGCCTCATAGAATGAGTGTGGAAGAGTTCCTTCCTTTGCAATTATTTTGAATCCCACACACTATGATATTAATAGCTTTGTTTCAAGAAAAATATATAAATGTGTATGTACAGAATGTCTACATTTGAAGTGAATGTGGTAAAATATTTACCATAATAAAAAAGCCATGAAATGAAAATGAAAAATGATCTATTTTCAGATAGAAGTGTGGTACTTACAGTAGAATGTTTGAGAAATAATCTTGTAGAATGTTTCTCTTGAAAAGTGATTTTAGGGGCCGGCGCTGTGGCTTAGCGGATGGAGACACCATCTGCAGTGCTGGCATCCCATCTGGGCGCTGGTTGGAGTCCTGGCTTCTCAGCTTCCAGTCTGGCTCTCTTCCATGGTCTGGGAAAGCAGTAGAAGGTGGCCTAGGTCCTTGGGCCCCTGTGCCCATGTGGGAGGCCCAGAGGAGGCTCTAGTTCCTGGCTTTGGATCGGCGTAGCTCCAGCCCTTGTGGCCAGTTGGGAAGTGAACCAGTGGGTGGAAGACATCTCTTGCTCTGTCTCTCCTTCTCTGTGTAGCTCTTTCAAATAAATAAATCTTAAAAAAAGAAAAATGATTTTCTTCAAGTAATTATAAATATAGAAAATGAAAAAAGAAGACACACAATTGGCCAAAAACATGAAAAAATTCTCAATATCACTAATCATCTGGGAAATGTAAATCAAAACAGTATGAGATATGACCTCACATCTGTTAGAACAAAGATTAACAAGAAGATGAAAGATAAAACAAGCTTTTGCAAGTATATAGAAAATACTGTTAATGGGAATGTGTATTGGTACAGTGATTATGGAAAATGGTGTAGAAGTTCCTCAAAAATTAAAAATAGAAGTAACATATGATCTATAGATTTCATTACTTGGTATATATCCAAAGGAAATGAAACTAGAATCTGAAAGCAATATCTGCACTTCCATTCTCATCGTGGTGTTATTCACAATAGCCAATATATAGAAACAACCTAAGTGTTCATCAATGAATAAATAAAGAAAAGGTGTACACATGTATATACATACAAACACACACAGACACACTCACATACAAAAGTATACTGGAATATTATTTAACCATGAAACAGACATGATTTTTCCATTTGGAACAGCATGAATAAACATGAAATATATTTTACCAACAGGAATGTCCTATAAAGACAAATACTGCATGATCTCACTTATATGTAAAATGTAAAAATTTAGCTCACAAAAAGAAAGCAGAATAGTGGTTACAGGTGTTAGGGAATGGAGGAAATATGAGAGACTGGTCAGAATATATATATATAGTTTAGTTATAAGATGAATAAGTTTTAGTGATCTAATGCACTCATGATGACTATAGTTAATGATGTTGTGAATAGTTGAAATTTGCTAAGGTAATACATAGCTTCAGTATTCTCAACCACAAAAAATACAGCTATATGACATGATGTATAAGGAAAGAGAGGCAGAACAAAGAGACAGGATACAAACTCAAACCAAAATGATTACATTTAACAAAAAATAAATTCACAGAGGTGGCTGACTGCCACCACTCATGCAGACTGCACACCTGGACGAGAACAAGAATTTAGTGACAGGCTTGTTCTATATAGCACAAGCCAAGAAAGGGCCATGATGGGGGGTGGAGCTCAGCTAGCTTTTATAGGCTGATCCTTTGAAAAAGAATGCAGAGAATGGGGTAGAGAAGAATACAGGGCTTAAGAATGTAGGGGTGTGGCCCAATGCTGTGGCATAGTGGGTAAAGCCTCTGCCTGCAGCATTAGCATCTCATATGGGCATGAGTTCGAGTCCCAGCTGTTCCACTTCTGATCCATCTCTCTGCTATGGCCTAGAAAAGCAGTATAACATGGCCCAAGTACTTGGGCCCCTGTACTCCTGTGGGAGAACCGGAAGAAGTTCCTGGCTCCTGGATTTGGATTGGCACAGCTCCAGCCATTGCGGCCTTTTGGGGAGTGAATCAGCAGATGGGAGACCTCTCACTCTCTATGCCTCTCTGTAACTCTGACTTTCAAGTAAATAAATCTTTTTTAAAAAATGCAGGGGCTATGTCCTTGCTCCATAATGATGAATATATTAATCAGCTTGACTGTGTTAATAATTTTACAATGCATATGAATACAAAAACTGTGTAATATATATAAAATATACACAATTTTTGTCAATCATATCTCATTATTTGGTAAAAAAAATGAATTAAGGAAACATCAAGACTGATAAGTTGCTTAATTAAAAATAACGCTTATAAAGCAGAACTGTTCTGTATCTTTATTGTGCCCACCCCAATTCTTCCCAGATCTTGCATGGCCCCCATGGGGGCTTCTCTAAGATGACATCAATGTATTAAAAAGCAATGGATTATAACCGATGGATTGGAGAGTCTAAAAACCAATGGATTGGGAAATTGATACATTTAATTCTCACTGAAGTGTTAAATTATAATGTTGTCATCCTTTATGGTGGTCCTGAATTATTTAATTTTGCACTTTGAGATCTGCTACTTAGGAGAAGTATATCAAGCTAAAATGGCACTTTGCCATTTGATTGTTGTCTGTAACCCTTATCTGTACCCCGGTGGAACAGTGGTCTATCTACGTTTTACTTGTAGAGCTTGTGTTTAGACAGTGGTCTATCTATGTTTTACTTGTAGAGCTCTTTGTTTAGAGGAGCACTGAGCCTTGATTATAAAGTAAATTGAAAGTATGTTATCACAAAAAATTAAAAGAAAAAAAGAAAAAAAGGAAGGAGGAAGAAGGCAGAGAAAGCAAGAGGGAGGAAAGGGGAAAGTATCATTATATTCTGTATACTAAACTGATCTTCTGTAAAAAAAAAAAAAAAAGAAGAAGAAGAAGAAGAAATTATCAATTCCCAACTTGACTCTCACTGGGATTAAACATGACAATAGGTCTGATCTGATTTCATCATCATAAAAAATCATCTATTATTTTTCACTTTATGTTTCTGTGTGGGAGCAAACTGTTGAAATCTCTACTTAATGTATGCTAAACTGATCTTCTGTATATAAAGAGAATCGAAAATGAATATTGATGTGAATGGAAGGGGAGAGGGAGTGGGAAAGGGGAGGGTTGCGGGTGGGAGAGACGATATGGGGGGGAAGCCATTGTAATCCATAAGCTGTACTTTGGAAATTTATATTCATTAAATAAAAGTTAAAAAAAGTATCATTATATTCTTGGAATCATATCTATGAAATTCATGAAATCTATTCCCTATTTATTAATAACAAATGTAATAAATATACATTTAATCCATACAATAGCCCTCTGATAGGTGAAATATAATTTTTCCATTTCACAAAAGAAGAAAGTGAGGGTTTTTTCAGAGACAAGCTTTTTAGAAGCGCTTGGACAACAACAATAGCAAAATGTCTGGATATTCTGTATGGATAATCCCAGTGAGTATTGTGCTTAGACCCACCTCCCACTCATCCTCCTAGTTGCCCTTGGATACTCTAAGGAGAGACTTCTGGACTTTGCAGAAAAATAACATGAAGAGCACTGATTGAGGAAAGCTCATTTATTCTAAGGCTGCATAAATACTATGACATCTGCTTACTCTACAGTGTTAGGGTTAGGGTTAGGGGACAATTTCATGGAGCAAAAAAAATTAAAATTCATGCATTTTTTCATAATAATCATTTCCCATGAACTTTTGGAAGGTCCATTGTATAACCAGTTTGACCAGGTATGAGGCTATGTTTGTGTCTGGGTATAAATTAGATCATATAATCTGGCTAAAACTAACTTCTATGTGTTAAAAATACTTAGCATGGCTAAATATTATCTGTAAGTGGGGTATGTTATAAATTCTTCTGTCATTTAAAAAAAAGCTAATTGGTATTTTACACATATCCTTTCCTCTTTTCCCACTATCTTTCTATGAAATGATAAGAAGTATCTTATTTTATAAATGGGTTTAAAGCTGGATACAAAAGTAAAAAGTGCCTAATACTGTTCTTACTAGACACTGAGACTTTTCAAATCACCAACCTAGAAAAGTTCTATTCTTCTCTGTGACTATCAATAATAATTATTCTTAGGCCGGCGCCGTGGCTCACTAGGCTAATCCTCCACCTTGCGGCGCTGGCACACCGGGTTCTAGTCCCGGTCGGGGCGCCAGCTTCTGTCCCGGTTGCCCCTCTTCCAGGCCAGCTCCCTGCTGTGGCCAGGGAGTGCAGTGGAGGATGGCCCAAGTGCTTGGGCCCTGCACTCCATGGGAGACCAGGATAAGTACCTGGCTCCTGCCATTGGATCAGCACAGTGCACCAGCCACAGCGCGCAAGCCGCGGTGGCCATTGGAGGGTGAACCAACGGCAAAGGAAGACCTTTCTGTCTCTCTCTCTCACTGTCCACTCTGGCTGTCAAAAAAAATAATAATAATTATTATTCTTTCAGAAGTAATCTCTTAATTATTTAGTGCATATTTGACATTTTAATATGTATAAATTGTTTTATAAAGCATTTGAACATAATCATAAAATAGCCAACAATTTTCTACAGCCAGTAATTGTTGAGTGGGTAGAACATTCACTGTGGCTCTATTACTTAACTCAATGCCATCATAGATTTCTGGGGAAAGTTATTATTTAAAACTTATATGTAGCCATTTAACATAATTTAAGTACAGGAGAGCAAGACAAAGAGGTGACAGGACATGGAGCCTAGACAGAACAGGTTTATTTAGAGAATAAACCTGAAAGGGACTCATTCCAGGTGAACACAGGGCAGAGAGCGATCTGCTAACACACAGCCGAGAGAGCACCTTCTTGTGGCTTATATAGTGTAAAATGGTTAGCAGGATTTGGAAGGATCAGGGCTAAGGCTGAGCTATTGAGATGGTGGGGAGAGCTTTGGCTAGTGGCTGGACTCTTAAAACAGTGGTATGGCCAATGGTTGAGGGAGGGCAGGGCTGAGCCAGTTGATGGAGAATGCAGGGAGTTGTGGGCCTGTTGCCAGTCACCCAGGTTAGAGGCCAAAACAGATGGAAGGTTTTTGTACTTGCTCTATCCCATCATGCTTCCGAGTCAACAAATTTCATGTTTTATTGACCCTAGGGAAAAGGATTTTCAGCAGAGCATTTAAAAAACTGAGGCATTCCATTCTTTAATTCTGTAATTCTTTACTTTGGAATCATTCAGAATGTCAGTTATGTTTTACATAACAGAAGTTATCGCTGAATAAGGAAATACAATTCAGATTGTAAAATTCTTCATGAAATAAAAGTTCCTTAAACAATGGAAAAATTATGATTTCATAAAATAATTAAATGTAGAATACTTATACAAAATTTCTTATGATAACAAAAGGGGAAGTATTTCTGATACAAAATTAATTACTAAATAAGACATTTAGCAGTTTACATAGTATGTCTTCTTAGCCTCACATAAACGTGTACTTAAGTGTATGTAATAAATAAGGAGAAAAAATACCAAAAATGTATCATGCTCTGATTTATCTCTGAGAATTAGATGTTGGGTTATCATATTTCTTGCTTTGAATTTTAGGATTTGTAAAATTTTCCATAAAATATATTAATAATATTTTAAGTCAATATTATTTTAAATGTAACAAACTTGTGCAAATAAGTTAAAATTTAGTAACATATTGACACAATGCATAGAACAATACAAGATTTATAATGCAGAACTCAAGAAACAATAATTTTTAACATATTATCTATGAAAAAGCATTAAGAAAGAATAGTGATACTTCCTGTATCACTATACTCCTGAATTTGTATATATGAAATATGAAATCTGTTCATCTCATATAAATAAATAATTTTAAAAATAAAGTAAATTCATAGTATATTCTACTCCCACCATCCCCCGAAAAATAAGGAATAAAGGATTGTACAGACAAATAACAAAATTTAAATCCATAAAGCTCAAATCAGGTCTGGGCAGGAAAAGAAGCACCAGGGAGAGTGGGTTGTAAATCTGTAAAAAAGTCAGGCACTGGCCGGCGCCGTGGCTCACTAGGCTAATCCTCCACCTAGCGGCGCCGGCACACCGGGTTCTAGTCCCGGTCGGGGCGCCGGATTCTGTCCCGGTTGCCCCTCTTCCAGGCCAGCCCTCTGCTGTGGCCCGGGAGTGCAGTGGAGGATGGCCCAGGTGCTTGGGCCCTGCACCCCATGGGAGACCAGGAAAAGCACCTGGCTCCTGGCTCCTGCCATCGGATCAGCGCGGTGCGCCGGCCGCATCGCGCTGGCCGCGGCGGCCATTGGAGGGTGAACCAACGGCAAAGGAAGACCTTTCTCTCTGTCTCTCTCTCTCTCACTGTCCACTCTGCCTGTCAAAAAAAAAAAAATAAAAAAAAATAAAAAATAAAAAAAAAAAGTCAGGCACTGGCTTTTCTCCTTGCACTAACAAGGCTTGGATGAATTTTATATTAAATTGAAGCCTGGCTCCCAATCTATCTCATCTAGGTTTCCCACATGGAAGACCAAATTTTCTGGCAAGGAGAAAAAGGTAACAAATCGAAAGTCCATCCAATATTTACTTAAACCTAGTCTTTTGGTTCCAGTATATTGTGAAACTATTCATTGTCTAAGATTTCCAGAGAAAAGAGAGAACTGACTGTCCTCCACCCGCATCCATTTCTTCCTCCACAATCCAGGTAGCAGTTCCATTCGCCCAGGATTCTAGCTAGGTTGTGCATCTGTCAGTGAATTACCACCCCCTCCCCCCCAAAAAATTAAGGCAAAAAGCAGTATGTTGCAAAATCACCCATTTTGTATTTGGGATCAAATACTATGTAGGAAACTTCTTACTCCTCCACACTAATAATAATAGAAACTCTAGACCAAATGACAGGGTGCCAAAATCAGCAATGTAAATAACTTTCAGCTCTGTCATCTTGGAAAGATACTATAACCTTTCAGAAGATACTCTACCAAAATCCTTTTCAAAGACAATTTGCTAACTCAAACACATACACATAAAATAAACATTTCTTGAGAAGATGAAAGCAGTAGTCTCTTAAGTGTATTACAGAGCTTATTGTTCATTCAAAAGTTCAGAAATGACCCATCTGTATTTAGAACCTTCCTATTTTTTGAGCTCTTTCAAATCAATTGCTCTGATTTTAATATTGTGGCAGGGATAATCTGTTTTTTTTCATGACCAGACATATTATCCTTTATCAGAAGGGAAATTACCTATGCATAGTCCAGTCAACTCAGAACTGAAGACTGTTTAGTCTGTGATGCTATCCTTGGGCCTGGAAATTAACCTTAAGTGCAGACACATCAAGAATGTAAATATTCTGGTAATCTGGCTACACGGAGAAGGATCACTTCAAATTAAATCAAAATACTCATGCAGAACTAGCCTCTGCAAAAGGGCAGAGCTGTAGGTATCAGGCTTACTTACTGAAATTATGGTTTTACCACAAATTTTCTGGGGTCCCACTACACTAATCTGAGTTAACAAACATTGAAATTCAAGCTATGTACGCTCGCATTGAAAAAGAGAGCCTGTCTCCCCTCCATCTCTCTTCTTCTTCCCCTTGCAAAAAGATCATATAATACACAAGTATGAGCTGTTACTCCTGGGTGACCCCATTTTCCTCAGTCAAAACTTGGTCCACACATTGAATGTATTTTTGCATTTCGATGTCCTATTCTCTCTTCCGTTTTTTTCTTAATGCCAAATCAGACGACTTGGCTTCACAATTCTTTGAAATGTTCTAAATCCCCAGCTTCCTCTCTTATGCTGTAAATTCATATGGCTGCTGGATGTCAGGAGGCAGTTATGGACAATGTATTCCATAAAAAATGAAAAAATAAGACCATTGTGAATCTGCAGATTTGAAGAGCAATTCAGCTTCCCCAGGCAGTGCCATTGTTTCCAAGAATAATTCCAATTTAGTGCCATCTCTGATGGCAAATAGTAATATTATTGTGGATAATTTGTCACAATTTGCCATTCTACCAAAAGAGCAATTCAGGACAGAGCTAATACAAACATTTAAAAATTGTTTGCCACATACTAGCTAATAATAAAAAAATGTAACATGGCAACCCAACTTACTCCAAAATAATAATTGTATATTTTCTTACTTACATTGAATATTCCCATTGCCAAAACATATTTGCATTAAGCTTTCATCATTGTCTACAAGAGGTAATAATCATATTTACCTCTAAAATATCAGATTTCTGAAGTTCAGTAATTATACTGCATCTTTTACCTGAAGCTTTTTTTTTTAAAGTGCTTGAAATTTCTGATGCCTAAGAAAGAAGCAAAAACAAAATAAAACAAACAAAACAAATTGTGATTTCCTTTGCATTGGCATCATTTGACTACATAAATCTCATGGCTCTGAGATTCCCAAGTGTACTTAACAGAATATACAGAAATGAAGGATGGAAGCACCCATGTATTTTTTATCAGGGAAAAAAAGTAATCCATTACATTTACTATAAAGGCAGAATACAGTTATTAGCTTTAGCTAAGATAAAATGAAGCATCTGCACAAGGACATTAGCCCTTCACATCACATCAAGGGAATTATCAGACTTGTTAAATGTTAAGAAAAATCAGCAATCAGATTTCAAAGACAGTTTTTCTCAATTATGTCTGAGGACATTCCAGCATCAAAACTTTCTTTACTAGTAATAACTTTTGGAACACATGACTTTACAATTTCAAATGCATATAATAATAGTAATATGAATAATAAGAACTTATTAGCAATCATTGAGTTCTGTCATTAGTCAGGCTCTATGTTTGCTCTTTGCAAATATTCCTTTTACACATATAGCCATAATCACAATCCTGTAAAATTGGTACAGTTATTTTTTATTTGAATGATAAGACAGGTTTAGAGTGAGAGAACTTGTGAGGATTCAAACCCAGAATTCCTCATTCCCAAATCCTGAGCTCCTAGAATTTTAAATTAATTAAATATTTTAAATAAATACCTTAAGTTAGCATAATGTTTGCATAGGCTGTTAGTTGAAAGTTCATATTATTTAATTAAAATGTATATATAGTTTCATATTTCCCCTTTTGCCTTCATATTATATACATCATGCTTATTTAACCAAGCAATATTAAACTTTTTTACTATGCAAAAATTTTGCTTTGCAAGTAAAGATTTTTCACAAAAGTTATTAGGCTCTGAAAGTTTTTTTCATGACATTAACATAATACTTAACACTCTCTCCCGTAGCACAACACATATAAAAACATATAGTCAAAATAAATCTTTATAACACAACATTCTGAAGGCATACTCTCATGTCACTATGAAAAAATACAATATGTAAAACAAAGAGAATGAGGACTAATATTATAGAACCATGGGTAACCTTTTTCTACCATTTTTTTACCATTAAAATTTTCTATATTTGGTGCATAGCACGTCAATCTCCTCCTGACATTCCAGTGGCATGCCATATGGGCACTGGTTCGAGACCCAGCTGCTCCACTTCAGATCCAGCTCCCTGCTGATGCACCTGGAAAAGCAGTGGAAGATTCTTGGGCCCCTGTACCCCGTGGAAGACTTGGATAAAGCTCCTGGCTCCTGTCTTCAGCCTTGCTCAGCCTGGGCTGTTATGGCTATTTGGGGAGTGAACCAGCAGGTGGAATCTCTCTCTCGTAACTTTCTCTGTAAATTTCTCTGTAACTCTGCCTTTCACATAAATAAAAAGTGAATCTTTTTAAAAAACCTGCTATATTTATGTCTTGTTTGTGCTCGATAGCAAGGACATCCAGTGCAGAAAAGGTATACATTGGATATATTTGATAATCATTGTCTTTTTTTGAGGTTCCAATTCTCATCTCCTTTGGAACACAATTTTTTCTTCAGTATAGCAGAATAAGAATTTTGAATATAGTGCTAAATAGATCTAAAAACAGATGATGACCACCGCTTTTATGGACAATAGGAAAATTAAAATTGAAAACTCCTTAAGCTAGACTTGACCAATTGCTTTGCCCATATAGCTTTTAACCAGTAAGTGAAAGTAGTGAGGGAAATACTAAAAGCTTGTAAACATTTAACATTAATGAGTTAATACAGTATGTTAGAACCATTATGAAACTATAAATTCGTTAAACTCTACATAAATAAGGCTGTATTTATATGGTGGATTGTTTGTAATTATGCATGATTTTTTTTTTTTTTTTTTTTTTGACAGGCAGAGTGGACAGTGAGAGAGAGAGACAGAGAGAGAAAGGTCTTCCTTTGCCGTTGGTTCACCCTCCAATGGCCGCCGCTGCAGCCGGCGCACCGCGCTGATCCTGGCAGGAGCCAGGAGCCAGGTGCTTTTCCTGGTCTCCCATGGGGTGCAGGGCCCAAGCACCTGGGCCATCCTCCACTGCACTCCCTGGCCATAGCAGAGAGCTGGCCTGGAAGAGGGGCAACCGGGACAGAATCCGGCGCCCCAACCGGGACTAGAACCCGGTGTGCCGGTGCCGCAAGGTGGAGGATTAGCCTATTGAGCCACGGCGCCGGCTATTATGCATGATTTTTTAAACTTGAATTTTAAAATATGCTGATAATGTAGTTATTATAGATGATATTGGGTTAAAGGCACTAGAATTATAAAACATGGAATGGGGAAGGAAAGGGAGATGTTTGGACCTCACTGTTTAGTTTCCTCATAAATGCCTTCTGCATTGTATCTTCTTTAGAATACAGCACTGTCATAAAAGTTCATCAGGAGAATAACTATGGTTGCTGAATTCCTTGGGACAATTTTGACTTGCATTAACCATGGTATAAAAATTTAAAAATACTTCCCTTCATCTGATTTGGAAGGTAAATTATATAGGTCCTCTGAGTCTCATCAATTCAAGGCTGATGGAATATAAATCTCCTACATCTCTAACTTTCTATTTTATAACTTATAACCCTTTTTCTTTGTCTGGTATAGTCTGGTTGAGTTCTTAAAGCATTTTAAGTAAAGGATTAGATTTATTTTTTTAAAATCCATTGTAGATGTTACTTTTATAGTATATAAAAATGAAATACTAGGAAAAATGAAATAAAAAAAAAGACAATCATATGGTTTTTCTTCTGCAGTCTGTTGATGTGGTGTATCACATTGATTGATTTGCGAATGTTGAACCATCCCTGCATAACAGGGATAAATCCCACTTGGTCTGGATGGATGATCTTTCTGATGTGTTGTTGCATTCTATTGGCGAGCATTTTATTGAGGATTTTTGCATGTATGTTCATCATGGATATTGGTCTGTAATTCTCTTTCAATGCTTCATCTTTTTTCCAGCTTAGGAATTAAGGTGATGCTGGCTTCATAGAAAGAATTTGGGAGGATTCCCTCTTTTTCGATTGTTCTGAATAGTTTGAGAAGAAATGGAATAGGTTCCTCTTTAAATGTCTGGTAGAATTCAGCAGTGAATCCATCTGGTCCTGGGGTTTTCTTTGTTGGGAGGGCCTTTATTACTGTATCAATTTCTGTCTCAGTTATGGGTCTGTTTAGGTTTTCTATGTCTTCCTGGTTCAATTTAGGTAGGTTGCATGTGTCCAGGAATCTGTCCATTTCTGATAGTTTTCCCTGTTTGCTGGCATACCGGTCCTTGTAGTAGTTTCTGATGATTCTTTTTATTTCTGTGGTGTCTGTTGTTATTGTCGCTCCCCCTCTTCACGGAGGAACAACACAGGACCCTGCACTGTTCTATTGTCTGCTCGGCCCTCCCCGGGTTTGCTGCTGGTTCTTCCCGGGTTGGCTGCCGTCCCTCCACCTCTGTGGAGGGGCGGGCCCCCCTGCCACTTTCCCCACTTCCACGGGGGAGCGGCACACCTCCAGCCGGCTCTCTCGGGGGCTGCTCAGGTGTTCCTTCAGATAGATGTTCCTGGTGCATGTTGTCTCTCTCCTCCTTTATAGTCCTCTTCCACCAATCCCAACTCTGCTACCCACACACCAAGTACGCTGCTCTCCTCCAATCAGGAGCAGGATCAGCTCTTGCAGGTTACTGGTCGAACTGGAGGCAGCTGTGTCAAAGTTGTTTACTCCTCTCCCAGCGCCATATTGTGGGAGAGCAGATGCATAGAATATATCTTAATTCCAGTAACTTAGTCTAGTCTGAGTTGCTCCTCACAGTTATGTTTCCTTTTTCATCTCTGATTTTATTGATTTGGGTCTTTTCTCTTCTTTTTTTAGTTAGTTGGGCCAATGGGGTGTCAATTTTGTTTATTTTTTCAAAAAACCAGCTCCTCGTTTGGCTGATTCTTTGTAATGATTTTTTGGATTCAATCCTGTTGATTTCTTCTCTGATTTTAATTATTTCTCTTCTCCTACTAGATTTGGGTCTGGTTTGCTGCAGGTTTTCTAGATCCTTGAGATGCAGTGAAAGCTCACCTATTTGGTGCCTTTCCAATTTCTTGATGTAGGCACCTATTGCTATAATCTTTCCTCTTAACACTGCTTTTGCTGCGTCCCATAAGTTTTGGTATGTTGTGCTGTTTTCCTCATTTACTTCCAGAAAATTTTTGATTTCTCTTTTCATTTCTTCTATGACCCATTGTTCATTCAGGAGCATGTTGTTCAATCTCCATGTGTTTGCGTATGCTCTAGGGATTCCTGAGTTGCTAATTTCAAACTTCATTCCTTTATGGTCTGAGAAGCTGCATGGTATGATTCTAATCTTTTGAATTTGCTGAGACTTGCTTTATGGCCTAGTATGTGGTCAATCCTAGAGAAGGTTCCATGTACTGCTGAGTAGAATGTAAATGCTTTCTGTGTAGGATGAAAAGTTCTGTATATATCTGTTAGATCCATTTGGGCTATAGTGTCATTTAAATCTACTGTATCCTTGTTGATCTTCTGTCCTGTTGATCTGTCTATTTCTGAGAGTGGGGTATTGAAGTCCCCCAGTACTATTGTATTGGCGTCTAAGTGTCCCTTTAAGTCCCTTAACAAATCTTTTATATAAACTGATGCTCTGTAATTAGGTGCATATACATTGATAATCGTTATATCTTCCTGTTGAATGGATCCCTTAATCATTATAGTGTGCCCCTGTTTGTCTCTCCTAACAGTTTTTGTGTTAAAGTTTATGTTGTCTGATATTAAGATGGCTACACCCACTCTTTTTTGATTTCTGTTGGCATGGTATATCTCTTTCCAGCCTTTCACTTTCAGTCTGTATGGATCTTTGTTGGAAAGATGTGTTTCTTGTAAGCAGCAAATAGATGGGTTTTGTTACTTAAGCCAATCAGCCAATCGGTGTCTTTTAACTGGACAGTTCAGGCCATAGACGTTCAATGTGACTATTGATAAGTAGTAGCTTTGTCCTGCCATTTGCCAAAGATATTTTCTGATATTTGCTTTGAACTTCCTGTGATCTTTTGCTGTGAGTTTTCCTTCCTTTACCTTCTTTCATATTGATGACCATGTTTCTGTGTTTCTGTGTGTAACACATCTTTAAGCATCTTTTGCAGGGCTGGACGAGTGGCGACAACTTCTTTCAATTTCTGTTTGTTGTGAAAGGTCTTTATTTCACCTTCATTCACAAATGAGAGCTTTGCAGGATACAATATTCTCGGCTCGCAGTTGTTCTCTCTTAGTACCTGGGCTATATCTTGCCATTCCCTCCTAGCTTGTGGGGTTTCTGATGAGAAGTCAGCTGTGAGTCTGATTGGAGATCCTCTGAGAGTAATCTGACGTTTCTCTCTTGCACATTTTAGGATCTTTTCTTTATGTTTCACTGTGGAGAGTTTAATTACAATGTGTCGTGGTGAGGGTCTCTTTTGGTCATGTTTATTAGGGGTTCTATGAGCTTCCTGTACTTGGATGTCTCTGTCCTTCTCCAAACCTGAGATATTTTCTGCTAATATCTCACTAACAAGGCCTTCTAATCCTTTCTCCCTCTCCATGCCTTCAGGAACTCCTATTACCCGAATGTTGGGTTTTTTAATAGTATTCTGAAGATTGCCAACAATATGTTTTAGATTTCTAATTTCCTCTTCTTTTCTTTGGTCTGACTGTATACTTTCCTGTTCTCTGTCTTCTAAGTCCGATATTCTCTCTTCTGCTTCACCCATTCTGTTTTTAAGGCTCTCTAATGTGTTTGTCATTTGATCTATTAAATTCTTCATTTCATTATGATTTCTCATCACTATCACAGTTTAATGTTCTACTAGTTGTTTCATTTCATTTTGATTCCTCCTTAATATTTCATTTTCACGAGTGAGATTTTCTATCTTGTCCATTAAGGATTTCTGTAGTTCGAGAATTTGTTTTTGAGAACTTCTTAATGTTCTTATCATTTTTTTTGAGATCTGCTTCTTGCATTTCTTCTTTCTCATCATCTTCATAATCTTGAATTGGGGTGTCTATTTCATTTAGGGGCATCATAGTGTCTTCCTTGTTCTTGTTGCCTCGGCTTTTGCATTTGTTTGGCATATTCGAGATATTCTCTGGTTTTTTTTCTCATTATACTGTGACTCTAAATTAAGAGGACTGTCTGCTTTTGATGGATTCTTAGAGGCTGCGATGGGTGTGGCCAGAGAGCAATGGTTCTACAGGGTTAAGGGTGTGCCAAAGGTGATTCATCCTGATTGTTCTCCTGCTGGCTCTCTCTCTCTCAGTGTTTTGTTTTTTTTTTGTTTTTTCTTTTTTTTTGACTCAGTTGAGAAGTAATTCCACACAGCTGAGTGGAATTGAGAGTAGTTGTTGTATGAAATCTGGCCCCTGTGGGTATTCGTTTGTTTACCAGAGTCAGGTTTTTCTGCTTAGCTAATGAGGGGCACCTGCTTTACATATGCAAAATGGTGCTCACTGCTTTACTTACATAAAATGTCGCCTGCCCTTTGTCTTGCTCGGCTTTGTAAGGTAAGTGGAGAGAGACGGCTGGCCTGGAAGAGGGGCAACCAGGACAGAATCCGGCGCCCCAACTGGGACTAGAACCTGGTGTGCTGGTGCCGCAAGGCGGAGAATTTGCCTATTGAGCCATGGCGCCAGCCTCTAATTGTTCTTATCATAAATTTTTTGAAATCCGTATCTTGCATTTCTTCCATCTCATCATCTTCATAATCTTGGCTTGGGGTGTCTTGTTCATTTGGAGGTGTCATAATATCTTCCTTGTTCTTGTTTCCTTGGTTTCTGCGTTTGTTGCTTGGCATTGTGGAGATATTCTTTGGATTCTTCTTCCCTTGCTGTGGTGTTTTTGTCTTGTTATACTATGACTGTATTAAGTGGACTATCTGCTTTAGATGGAGCCTTAGAGGCTTGAGATGGGTGTGGCCTGAGAGCTCTGTTTGGTTTCTCAGGGTTAAGGGTGTGCTGAAGGTGACACTCCCAGGTTAGGCGTGGTAAATCTCTCTTTCTTTCTTTCTTTCTTTTTTTTTTTTTTTCAAAAGGGAAGTAATTCCGCACAACTGAGCAGAATTGGAGGTATTTAGCAGGCGAATGATATACCCACTGGAGCCAGAGATCAGAAGCTCTTTCCCAAGGACCACACAGGGAATCTGTTCTGCCCTCAGTGTGGGCTCAAATTTTCCTGCAGTATCCCACTGGTTTGCCAAGTTTGCCAAATAGTAGCGTATCTGGAGAGTACTCACATGAATTCCATGGGTTCTCTCCCCCACCGTTTCTTTTTTCACAGTCTCAGTTCATTAGCACCACAAATTCACTAGGTCCTAATCTCCTGTTATTTCACCCCCCCAGTCAGGTTTTTCTGCTAGGCTGAGGGCTGGTGCAGACCTGAGGTCGCTCTGCTTATGACGTATGTCCAAGATGGCGCCTGCTCTTTGTCTTGCTCACCTTTGAGAGGTGAGCGGAGAGAGAGAGAAACTCATGTCCATATTGGTCACTTTTTATTTTTCCCTCTCTCTTCTAGTTAGCCTGGTGAACTTTTCCCCACGGGGTTTCAAGCCTCATTCCCTCTAGTCTCCTCTTTCCACTTGCCTGCTGGTGTCTCGGGCTATTGAGGTTCGACTCACCTTGCGTTTCAGCGCTGGTGTGTTGATTCTGCCGCTGGTGTCCCAAACCATGGGCTCCCACGCTCTCCATGGAGGTCCACTGTGAATCACTAGTTCTGGAAGAGTTTCCTCTGCTGTTTCTTCCCCTACCTTTCCTTGAACCTGCAGTATCTCCACTTTTATTACACTGTCTCTTCCAGGACTAACAGTGTGCTTCCTTCTTATTCTGCCATCTTGCTGCTCTCCTAATTATTTAATTCTTTCTTCATCTGTTATTTAGCATTCTATTAGAAAGATAAGTTCCTGTCATACAATAAGACATTCCAGGATGTCAATGAAAAGTTCCAACAGGTGAGAGAGATCAAACTCAACTCTAGTGGATGAAAGTGGTGAGAGGATTTTTACATACTGTGTGAAGCAGTGGAATGGACTGGAAGATGTTAGAGGGAAGAATGATCTATGGAAACAGTTATCTCTGTTCCCAAACTATTCCTCCTGGACTTAAAGCTCTACCCTCCCATGGTGATTGAGGGACAGAGGAGTGATCTCTGCTGGTATTTACATTTCAAATGGTTGACTTCCTGGTCCTTGAGAACAACAATTCTGGGTCATTACAGCTGACAAGTGGCTGGAAAGATATCTGAAAGGGTAGAAAAATAATTTACAATTTACAGTTTTCCCCAAGGTAAATGCTCTAAGGAGGTCAAGCACCTAAAGTCAGGAAGAAACCTGTATAAAGTACAATGAAGCTGAGGAGAACATTATGGTAGTCTTGGTCAAAGATCCCTTAGCACTTTCCCTTGAGACAAAGCACTTGTCCAACACCTCCGTGGACATTTCTTGTTTGGAAATGGTTTCTGGAATCCCAACAATCATTACTACTGGTCAAGAAGCAGGAAGAAGAAAGGTTAAAGAATGAAACAACACACATCTATTTTTACCTTAAGGAGCCTTGAAAGCATCCAAACACTTCAACTGCAATATAGCTGGCTACCTCCAGTATGAAGAAGATTAAGAAAAACTGTTTTAGCTCAGCCTAGAAAAGTCAGGAATCTGTTACTATTCTTTTTTTTTTTTTTCATTTGACAGGCAGAGTTAGACAGTGAGAGAGAGAGACAGAGAGAAAGTTCTTCCTTCCACTGGTTCACTCCCCAAATGGCTGCCATGGCCAGCTCTGTGCTGATCCGAAGCCAGGAGCCAGGTGCTTCCTCCTGGTCTCCCATGTGGGTGCAGGGGCCCAAGCACTTGGGACATCCTTCACTGCTTTTCCCATGCCACAGCAAGAGAGCTGGACTGGAAGAGGAGCAACCAGGACTGGAACCCGGCGCCCATATGGGATGCTGGCTCCACAGGCAGAGGATTGATCAAGTAAGCCGCAGCATTGGCCCCAAGGAATCTTTGACTATTCTTAAATTGAAAATAGCTATGGACTAAGAAGCAAGTAGTCTCAAACATACTGGTAAGCAAAGATACTACAAAAAGAGAAGCACTAGTAAAACTGACCAAATATTCAATAAACTGTTCTTCTGCAAATCTGTTATATATCTCATTTTCTGCTTTATTAGGAATGTGCCACAAACTTCCACATCTGTTTTTAGTGAATAAATCTAAGAGAATATAAGGGTGAAATTATTTTTAAATCATTAATTATACTTATATTAACAGGTACTTATAAGAATCCGTATAGTATATTCAAAGTATTGCATATCTGTTTAAGCTTTGAAATCTATCATTCCCCAAATATGAAATATCTATTACATAATCTAAAGGAAGGAAAAGTGTAGAAAATATATTGGCTGTTATGGATGTGGGATATTAACTGGCCCACAATTTTTTATATAAAATTTGTTAAATTTAGCTGTTTTATTTACTTTAAAAGCAGAACAACAGAAAAACAATGTCAAAGAGACAGATTTTTCTATCAATGGGTTCTCCCCAAATACCATCCACAGTCAGACTTAGGCCAGATTGAAACCAGGAGCCAGGAACTCCAGCTTGGTCTCAGACATGTGGAGTAGGGGGCCAAGTACTTAAGCCATTATATGCTACCTCCCGGAGTGTGCCTTAGCAGAAATTGAATGAGAAGTTCAGCTGGGACTAGAATCCAGGCACTATGATGAGGGATGCGGGTATCTCAGGCAAAATTTTAAATCTTATACTAAAATGTGCACACCTGGTCAACCGTTTTTCAAGTCTGCTTTTACAGCTTTGTGCTTTAAGAAAGAAGGAATAAGCTTTAAAAATCTGGAAGAAATAATTTTTAATAATGACCTTCAAAATTTTATAAATATAAACCTGGAATAAATCAGAACAGAACAATTCATATCTATTCTCTCTGCCTAATGCTCCATTTGAGTAAGTTTCCTCCAACAGACTTCACAAATTTCAGCAAAATCCACAGTTCTTCCCATTTATTACAGTATAAGCTGGAAGAAAACTTTCAAACCTCAAAAAATGTTTCTAATTACACAGACCAGAATCCAGTTGAAATTACAATTCTAAATTTTCACTTGGTATACTTGCTACTTGTTTAAAAATAGATCTTGGATAATCTTTTATATTTCTATATAATCTGCAAACAATCTCTTGACAAGAAAAAATGGCATTAATCTGGATTCATAATCATGGTATATACATGTATTATCAAAATTGTGTTTCTCTTTAATATTTATAAAATTATTTTGATAACATTATCATCATACAAAAGACATATTGGTAAAATTTATAAAATAAGACTCCTAAAACAATGACCCTAAGACTTAAATATAGAAATGCATTTAAAGTTATCTAAATAAAAACTCCATATTTAAATTATTTAGACATTTTTCAATAATAATTTTGTTTATATCAAAAATTTTAAGTTTACATCTTCTTTAACTATATAGACCACAAAGAAAATGCTAGGCATGCCTAATTGTCAATATATTTTTCTTTTAAAATATCTTTATTTCAGCTTTAAAAACTTTTTCTGTTCATCTACCTGAAAGGCAGAGGAAGAGATTTTGTATTCTCTGGGTCATTTCCCAAATGCTAGCGAAAACCAGGACTGGACCAGGCTGAAGCCATGAGACCAGAATCACAGCTGGGTGTCCCACATGAGTGTAAGAGGCCCAAACACTGAGCTATCCTCTGATGCCTCCTAGAATGCATTAGCAGAAAGTTGAATCAGAAACAGAGTAGCTGGGGCTTGACCTGGCACTTACATATGTGTTTCAGCCATTCCAAGCAGCAACCTAACCTGTATTCCACAACATGCTTGTCATAATTTTTTCTTAATGAATTCATTTAGTGTCTTTGCCAAAATGTATAGCACATCATAATTAAAGAAAATTATTCATTATATCCTAACACTTAATATGGAGCAAGTGATGGGAATTTATAACAACATATGATATTCAATCTATATATAGTCCAGTATAGGACATGCATGAATATAAAACAATTAAATAACATTAGATAGCCAATCTACTCTATATGGCAAAGACCATAAGAAACTAGAAGACTGAAGAATTCTTTCTAAGGAGAGGGGAGTAGGAAGCCAGGAAAGTCACAAAATTGGTTACAATAAAAGGCCAGATGTTAAAGGAAGGTTCTGACTGATGTTTTATGAGATACTTCTTTTGGCAGCATGAAAGATGATATCACTTCGAATACAGTTTATGAAAAGAATCCAAGATGGCTGAATAGGGAGAAGATACAGAAGAAAAGCAAGTGCATTTCCATGGGAGAGGTGGAGAATAGTTCACAGTAGAAACTCTAGATTAGCATTTCTCATGAGTCATTTACCAGGTGAAGTATACCAAAATTAACTTCTCTAAATCTGAATTTCCTTACCTAGATGCACATAAATAATACTTCAGAAGACTGATACTTAAATATGACAAAGAATGATTTCCAGTAAGAATGTAGCATATGTTATTTATTATTATATTAGGAATAGTGTAAGTCAGATATGAAGCAGTCTGTTTCATCAAATTATATCCTAACATAAGCATTCTTAATATACAAGTTATTTATTAATGCAAGTTGATCTAGTGTTTTCATTTTTATAATTTTCTTATTATATTTAGTTTTTAAAATTGAAGAATATAATGAAGTCCTATACTATTACTAAGTGTAAATTCATCATTTTTCCTAATTTTCTAAATATCCAATTTTAAAAGCCTATTTGTTTATCAGTGGTCTCAAAAAAGGTAGACTACTTCTCTTTTATCATATATTTTGATAAACAGAAATGTATGTTCTATTCTTCTAAAATGTACCTGTAATTTAAAATAAATAACATTCCATTCCCTTATCATAAATATGCTCTTAATAATCATTTAATTGAAAAGTTTCACCCACAAAAATGAAGAGGACCATTCCATCGCATTATATCACAATTTTCTCAGTGAGTTATTTTTTTGAAACAATGAACAATAAGAACTAAAAAATACATTAAGCTAAAAGGACAAAATGTATGCAACTGGAAAACATTATACTTAGTGAAATAAGCCAGTCCCAAAAAGACAAATACCATAAGTTCTTCCTGATCTGTGGTAACTGAGTATCTAAAAGGTAATCTACAGAATTGAAATTGACACTTTGAGTTGTGATGACTTTGAGTAGTCCTTATCTCCATGGTGAGGAACATTTTTTTTCCCCCGCATACTATTTATTGAACTCTTAGTGTAGGGTTAATCTCAGTGTATATAGTTAATTGAAAAATAGATGTTAGTGAAAAATAAGAATGGAAATAGGAGAGAAAGAAGGAAGAAGGGAGGAATGCATTTGGGTGGGAGGGTAGGGTGAGAAGAATTACTATGTTCCTAAATTTTTATTAATGATAAGTATGAAGTTTGTATACCTTAAATAAAAGGTTTACAGGTAAAAAAAAAACCTTAAAACTTTTGAAAAGTTTTTTTTCTTTGGAAATTAAACTTTCTTTCAAGTAATAGCATCAATAGTGAGGTTTCAATTTTTTAAACTTCCTGGATCTAACAGATCTATTGAGAAATAGGTCAGAGTTCCTACTAGATTGGATGATTTCTAATAATATCATTGTGAATTTTTTAAATTGAGTCATCACATAGACTATTTTGATCTGCATTTCAAACACAAATTTTGTCTATTTCTCTGCTAATTGTAATTATTTTTTTCTTCCTACTAAGTTGGGGTTTTGGTTTGTTCTTATTTTTCTAGGACCTTCAGATAACTTTTCAGATCATTTACTTGATGTCTTTCCAATTTCTTGTTTTTGCTGTATCCCATTTGTTTTGATACATAGTGTTAACATCTTCAACTGTTTCTAGGAATTTTCTGATTTCCCTTTTGATTTTTTCTAGGGCCCATTTTTAATTCAGGAGCATGTTGTTCAGTCTCCATGTATTTGCATACTTTCTATAGCTTCTAATGCTAATTTCCAGTTTCATTCCATTGTGATCAGAAAAAAATACATGGTATGATCTCAATCTTTTTGTATTTGTTGAGTCTTGTTTTATGGCATAGCATATGGTTTATCCTAGATAAAGTTCCATGCACTAATGAAAATAATTTGTATTCTGCAGCTAAAATGTTCCATAGTTATATATTAGATCCATTTTGTCAATAGTGTAGATTAACTCTATTGTTTCTTAGTTGTTTTTTCTGTCTTTTGTTCTATCCATTAATGAAAATATGGTGTTGAGGCCCTTCATTATCACTGTAGTGGAACATGTGTCCCCCTATAGATCAATTAATATCTGTTGTAAATAATAGGATGCCCTTGAATTTGGGTGAATATATGTTTATTATTGTCATATCTTCCTATTGCTTTGATCCCTTAATCATTACATAATGCCCTTATTTGACTCTTTTTAGCAGTTTTTGTGTTACAGTCTATTTTGGCTGATATTAAGTTTACTATTTCTGCTTATATTTGGTTTCCACTTATTTGCATGGACTACCTATTTCCATCCGTTTGCTTTCAGTCTCTGTATATCTTTGTTGGTGTGGTGTGTATCTTGTAGGCAGCATACAGATGTGCAAATGTGTGTCTTTTTTAAAATATTCCATTCAGCCAGTCTGTATCTTTTAATTGGAAAATTTAGTTCATTTGCATTCCAGGTTGTGGTTGATAAGTAATAACTTGGTCTTGGCAGTTTTCTGTACATATTCTTATTGTTTCTTTTGGATATTCTTTGTATTTTAACTAGGAGATTTTCTGCCAAATGCCTGATTTTTACTGTTCCTCTCAACATCCCACTACTTAAAGAACCCTTGACAGCAATACAGTGCAAGGCAGGGAGCAGGTTATACTGTTCTTCATCAGAAGGAGGCACAGGAAAGACACAGGAAAGAGTCGTTCTCTGTAGTTTGGATAGCATCAAAAACAAAGATCAGAAACATACAAGGTGCATGTAGACAACACTTGGTTGCTTTTCAGCTGCAGCAGATCTCAAATAGGCAGCTAGATAAGTAGGATGCTTGGGGAAATGGGGAGAGACAGAGCAGGGAGGTAACAATATACAAGTAAATAAACAAGCAAGTTTGGCAATGGATCAAGGATGATGACTTACATTATACTTAACAGCAGGTTTCAGTCATTCATGCTGAAAAATATAAAGTTGCCTGGCTCCCGGGAAGAATTTATTTCCCTCTAACCAAGGGTGTGTGTGTACGAACACATGTGGAGGACAGAACATGTTTTCACACTGATACGGGCCATCTGAGCAAGGTTTGCTGTAAAAGTAGCACAATAGGGAGCTTCTAGGGCTATTTAGATGGCAGTGGGAATCAAATGGCATTATGAACGGGAGAGGGAATATAATAGGAAAGGAATGAGTCTGTGACTCCACATACTTGATCAAGCATAATTTTGTTGAGTCTGTGTAATATTTCTCATCAACTGGAAGCCTGAGGAGTGATCAAGTCTGTGAATATGCCTTGAAAATCCACACATGGGCCCAAATCTTGAGAGCTGAAAGTTAATGGAGTTAGCCAGCATCACTGAAATTGAATTTAGGGAAAGGGAAAATTACTATCACAAAATCCAATTCTTTTTTGGATAACTAGCAGCAATTTTTTCTGGCATGTCAGGGGCCTAACATCTCACACCAACTTGAAGAGGAAAACACACCATGTTTTTTAATATGTGGGGGAAATGACTACAACAACTATGATAAATCATCTACAGAAACATTTGGAACCTGTAAAGTTTACTATAAACAGAAGTAGCATATGTATTATTACTGTCCTTGACCCTGGGTAATAAAAAAGTTCAGACTCTCTACCAAAACATAAGCAAAAGAAAACTACCTTCCAGCATTACAGTCTAACTATGGGCTCTGTGAAATGGAAACGGATTTGGGCCATCTTCTACTGCTTTCCCAGGCCATAGCAGAGGGCTGGATCAGAAGTGGAGCAGCCAGGTCTTGAACCGGGGCCCATATGGGATGCCAGTACTGTAGGCAGCAGCTTTACCTGCTATGCCACAGCACCAGCACCAACACTGTGTATTTTCAAAAATCTGTATCATTAATACTGAAGGTTTATTGAAGGACTTGATTTCTTTTCTCTCACTAAGTTTTTAAATAAAATCCTGAGCTGTGTTGAGAAATATATAGAGAGACTCCCTCAAGGGACAATATAAATAGTGTGTTTCAAGTGTGTGGAGTACCATGAATTTTCAAGGTGACAAAGTATAGATGGTATATAGAAAGGAATTCTTTGCTATTTATTATTTGCACCTGACTGATGTTTTGGCACTCCTCAAGAAGACGCATTTACCAACTTAAACTGCCAGAAGAGATAAAATATTTTACGAATTTAGTATAACAAAAGTAAACTTATAGAAGTGGGCATTGTGATGCAGTGGGTTAAACTACTATTTGAGGTGTCTGCATCTTATATAAGAGTGGCTGATTCAAGCCCTGTCTCCACTTCTGATTCAGCTTAGGAAGCAGGAGATGATTCATGTACTTGGCTCTCTGCCAAATGTGTGGGAGACCCAGATAGACTTCTGGCTGCTGACTTCAGTCTGGCTTAGCCTAGATAGTTGTGAGCATTTGGAAAAGAACCAGTAGATGAAGATATTTTCTCTCTCAATCTCTCTCTCTCTCTGTCTCTTCCGCCTTCTCTCACTTCCTCTCCCCCTTCCTTCCTCCTTTTCATATAAAAATTAAAACTTTTTACAAAAATTATTAGTAATTACAGTATGTTCAGTAACTAGCATTTGCTATATTGTTCTAGGCACTATATATATATATATATATATATATATTCTTTTAATAGTTTACTCTCAAAATTACTCTGGAGCCGGCGCCGCGGCTCAATAGGCTAATCCTCCGCCTGCGGTACTGGCACACTGGGTTCTAGTCTTGGTCAGGGCACCAGATTCAGTCCCGGTTGCCCCTCTTCTAGTCTAGCTCTCTGCTATGGCCCAGGAATGCAGTGGAGGATGGTCCAAGTGCTTGGGCCCTGCACCTGCATGGGAGACCAGGAGGAAGTACCTGGCTCCTGGCTTCGGATCAGCGTGGTGCACCGGCCGCAGTGGCCATTGGAGGATGAACCAATGGTAAAGGAAGACTTTTCACTTTGTCTCTCTCTCTCACTATCCACTCTGCCTGTCAAAAAAAATTACTCTTGGAGATAGATTAGTATTCTTATTTTATTCATGAGAAGATTGAGGTACAGGAATAAATATCTTGGCCGGTGCCGCAGCTCACTAGGCTAATCCTCTGCCTGCGGTGCTGGTACCCCAGGTTCTAGTCCTGGTTGGGGTGCCGGATTCTGTCCCAGTTATTCCTCTTACAGTCCAGCTCTCTACTGTGGCCTGAGAGGGCAGTGGAGGATGGCCCAAGGTCTTGGGCCCTGCACCTGCATGGGAGACCAGGAGGAAGCACCTGGCTCCTGGCTCCGGATTGACGCAGCGTGCTGGCCGTAGCGGCCATTTGGGGGGGGGGTGAACCAACGGAAGGAAGACCTTTCTCTCTCTCTCTCACTGTCTAACTCTGCCTATCAAAAAAAAAAAAAAAAGAATAAATATCTTGTCAAATGTCTGAAGTGAGACAGATAGAATTTAAACTAGAATTTCCTCTCATTCAAAATGTATGGCTACTTCATTATGTTCCCTTGCCTCATAATAAACATTTCAAGAGCTAACCTCAGATGAGCCTCAGTAAACACAGAAATAAACCCAATTACTTGATTGTTATTTGCTCTTATATTGTTTTTCATAAAATTACTTGTTTATAAAATTTTTAGAACTTTGCTAACGATAGGTTTTAAAATGTCTACTCTAAAGTCTAAAAGGAGTAAAAATTAATGTGTATAGAATGAGTCACTGTGTTAGCATGTGTCATTATTTGTCTTCTCGTACGTGAATAAATAATCCTGAGCAGTTTACCAAGATCGTCAACACATTCCCACTAACAACTTCCTACAGAATACTACTTCAACAACAGAAAGTCATTAAAGGTCAGAGGTGCGAAACTGGGGATCTTTTTTTTTTTCTTTAAAAATTTAATTTACTGGTTTGAAAATCAGTGTCACACAAAGAGAGAAGGAGAGGCAGAGAGAGTGAAAGTTCTTCCATCCACTGGTTCACTCCCCAATTTGCTGCAACAGCCAGAGCTGCACCAATCCAAAGCCAGGAACCAGGAGCTTCTAGGTCTCCCATGTGGGTATAGGCGTTCAAGGACTTGGGCCATTTTCTACTGCTTTCCCAGGCCACAGCAGAGAGCAGGATCAGAAGTAGAGCAGTCGGGAATCGAATTGGTATCCATATGGGATGCGGGCACTGCAGGCAGTGGCTTTATCTACTGTGCCACAGCACCGATCCCTAAACTGGGGATCTTAATTCCAGATCTATGAAAGGATTATTACTTTCCTGAAACACACCTCCATGGAAGCCTTTCGTATTTGCACAGTATAGACAACATTTGTTGTAATGAGCAAGTTCTCTAACATAAAGACTCAATTGCTAAATGAAAAGATATATCCCTCATTTAAATAAATGCTGAATAAGTAATTGCTGACATTTCTTCAGCAGTTCATGATTGTACCTTTCAAAACTACTATGGGAAGGCAAGAAATAATACAGTTCTCATATATTCAATGAGAGGGGTGTGTGTGTGTGTGTGTGTGTGTGTGTGTAAAACTTGATTATAAAAGAAAAATGTGTTCTTTTCAGAAAATCACATTTTACTATAGTAAAATATCGTGTTCAAAAATATGAAATTACTCATCAAAGGACCTATTTTGCTTCATCTCCTTGACCTTTGTAGAAGGACTTATTTGATCCATTTCCTTAAAATCTTTATTCCTTGAATATACATTATTTAATTGACTTTGGATTTATTTTGTGCATATATATATATAAATACATATTCAACTTTATTTTAACATTATTAAATGTTAGTATCTGTGATATATATGCCATGCTTGTTAAACTAACTCAGTTATTCCTGTTACTCATTTTTTTTTGATTTTCCACTATTGTAATAGAGTTGTGTTAATTTTTATGTAAATCTTTGCTACATTCCTGATTATCTTCTTAAAATAGGTTCTACAGTCACAGAAGTCAAATTAATGGGTGATAGGGGTGTTTAATTTAAATGACTCCAGATACATATTGTTGAATTGCTTTCCTAAAATGTAGTATCAACTTATATTTATGATTTTTTTCTTGTTACTCACACCAAATATTAAATTTTGGATTTAAACTTTTCCAAGAGGTAAAACTGTCCTGAAACACATATGTACTAGAGCACTCTTTAGTCTCATGATTGAAAGACAAACATGTATTCCATTGCTTAGCTCTAAGGTAGGTTCTGTCTGTCTCTGAAGTGCTTTCAAGGACAGTGCCCACCACAGTGCAGATGTTCAATGATTATTTGTTAAATTCAATGGCTATATGATTATATTATTCTGTTGAACTCAAATGTTCCAGCCTACTGTGTTTAAAGGACTTTCACCTATGTGTGCACTCCATTAGATTTTCATAACGAATGGGAGATACTATGACTACAGTTTTTCAGATGAGAAAGCTGAGGCTCATTGAATTTCCAGGATTTATTTAAAGTAATTCTTAGTAACTGATGGCATTGAACTCTGGACTCCCAGTAGTTTTGAAGGGTTTCTTATATGTCACAGCACAGGGTGACAATCCAAAGGGACCCATATGCCATAAATGCACATTGCCCTGCACCAACAAAATGAAAGTCTCAAAAAATAAATCAATGCACAATGATTTATAAAAGTACTTCTAGATAATAACTCATTTGTTTAACTATATGTTATGCAAGCTCAGATTGAAATATGTAGTATTGTACAGGAGTATCAAAACTAGGTATAGTCCTCAATTCACATGGAAACAGAAATAGTTATTGTTATGTTACTAAAAATGTTATCACCTAGTGATAAATATTATGTCATTTTAACCAGATAACTTATCTATATGCCAACAAATAGGAACCTTGAAAACTGGATGGATCCCTGGACACATACAATCTACCAAAATTGAGCAATAAAGACTTAGAAAACCAAACAAGACCAATAAGCAAGATGAAGATTAAATAAGTGAAATAGCTCCTCCCAACAAAGAAAATCCACTATGAGAAGGCTTCAATGCTGAGTTCTAACATACATTTAAAGAAGACTAATTCCAATTTTCTCAAGCTATTATAAATAATTGAAAGGAAAAGAATCCTTCCAAACTCGTTTTATTAAGCCAACATCAGCTTATTTCCTCAACCAGAAAAAGATACAACAGAGAAAGGGACCTATAGACCAATTTCCTTGATGAACATAGATGCAGATATCCTCAACAAAATAATATCCAATAAAATCTACCTGCACATAAGAAAGATCATCCACCCAGACCAAGTGTAATTTATCCATGGCATCAGGGATGGTTCAACATGTGCAAAATGGAAAATGTAATAAATCACATTAACAAACTGAAAACAAAAACTATATGATTATCTCCATAGACACAGAGAAAGCATTTGATAAAATAAAACATCCTTTCATGATGAAAACCTTCAGCAAATTGAGTATAGAAAGAACATTCATCAACACAATAAAGGCAGTTTATGACAAAAACATGGCAGGAATCTACTTCAATGAGGAAAAGTTGGGCACATTTGCACTAATATCCTGAACCAGACAAGGATGCCCACTCTCAACATTACTATTGAATATAGTCCTGGCAGTTTTAGCCAGAGCCAATGGACAAGAAAAAGAAATCAAAATGAGATGCTTTAAAAAAAAAGAGGACCTAAATGAAAGATATCTGCAGGTGAGATCCCAGTGGAAAGAACGGGGCCTTTAAGAAGGAGGTACCTTTCTCTGAAGGGAGGAGAGAACTTCCACTTTGACTATGACCTTGTCTAAATAAGATTGAAGTCAGTGAACTCAAGAGGCTTCCATAGCCTTGGAAACTCATGAATAGAGCCAAGGGAGATTTCTGATGCCATAAACAAGAGTGTCAAATTGTTAAGTCAACAACAGGAGTCACTGTGTACTTACTCCTCATGTGGGATCTCTGTCCTTAATGTGTTGTCCAATGTGAATTAATGCTATAACTAGTACTCAAATAGTATTTTACACTTTATGTTCTGTGTGGGTACAAACTGATGAAATCTTTACTTAATATATACTATATTGATCTTCTGTATATAAAAATAATTGAAAATGAATCTTGATGTGAATGGAATGGGAGAGGGAGCGGGAGATGGAAGGGAAGTTATGGGGGGGAATAGCCATTGTAATCCATAAACTGTACTTTGGAAATTATATTTACTAAATAAAAGTTTTTTAAAAAAAGAAATCAAAGTGATACAAATTAGGAAGGAGAACATCATACTATCCCTATTTGCAGATGATATGCTTCCATATAGAGAGGAACTAAAAGAACCCATGAGGAGACTATTGGAATTAATAAAAGAGTTTTCAAATGCGGCAGATTTTAAAATTAATACACAAAATTAATAGTCTTTGTATACACAAACAATGCCATGGATGAGAAAGAATTTCTAAGATCATTCCCATTCATGAAACAATAAAAATAAATATCATTGAATAATTTACACAAAGATTTCAAAGATCTCTACAGTGAATATTAAAGAACATTAAACAAAGACCGAGAAAAAGACAGAAAAAATGGAAAAAAATTATATACTAATAATTGAAAGGATCAGTATCATCAAAATATCCATAATACCAAAAGCAATTTACAGATTCAATGTGATTCTAATAGTAAAAAAAAAAGGACATTTTTATCAGATCTAGAAAAAATGATGCTGAAATTCATATGGAAACAAAAGAGCCCCCAAATTGTTAAAGCAATCATATAAAACAAAAGCAAAGCTTGAGGAATTATAATAACAGATTTCAAGACATGCTACCGTGCAATTATAATCAAAACAGACTGTCCTGGAACAAAAATGGGTAAGTAGACCAATGGAACAGAGTCAAAACTCAAGAAATCAATATAGGCATAATATCCAACTTAATATTTTTAAAAGATTCATTTTTTATTTGAAAGGCAGAATTACAGAGAGGCAGAGGCAGAGAGAAAAAGAGAGAGGTCCTCCATCCACTGGTTCACTCCTCAGATGGTTGCAATGGCTAGAGCTGCACTGATCTGAGGCCAGGAGCAAAGAGTTTCCTCTGGGTCTCCCACCTGCGTGCAAGGGCCCAAGGATTTGGGCCATTTTCTGCTGCTTTCCCAGACTACATCAGAGACTGGACCAGAATTGGAGAAGCTGTGACTGGAACTGCCACCTAATGGAATGCCAGGGCTACAGGCAGCAGCCTCACCCAACACTCAGAGAACTGGCCCCAAACCTACTCATCTTTGACAAAGGTGCCAAAATCAATCCTGGGAGAAGGGACAATCTCTTCAGCATATGTTGCTGCGATAACTGGATCTCCACATACAGAAGTAGGAAACAAGATCCCTACCTTACACCTTATACAAAAATCCACTCAAAATGGATCAAAGACCCAAATCTACAACCTGATACCATCAAATTGCTAGAGAACATTGGGTAAGCTCCGCTAGACATTGTCATAGGCAGAGACTTTTTGAAAATACCCCAGAAGCACAGAAAAACAAAGCCAAAATTGACAAATGGGATTACCTTAAGCTGAGAAGCTTCTGCACTGCAAAAGAATCATTCAACAAAGTGAAGGGGCCACCAACAGAATGGGTAAAATTATTTGCAAACTATGCAACTGATAAAGGGTTAATATCCAAAATCTACAAAGACCCCAAGAAACTCAACACAACAAAACAAACACTGCAGTAAAGAAGTGGGCAAAGGGCTTGAACAGGCATTTTTCAAAAGGGGAATTTCAAATACTTGACAGACACATGAAAAATGCTCAGGATCACTACCATCTGGACAATGCAAATCAGAACCACAATGAGGTTTTACCTCACCCCTGTTATAGTGGCTTTCAAACAGAAATCTACAAATAACAAATGCTGGTGAAGACATGGGGAAAACAGTAAGCAAATCCACTGTTGGTGGGAATGTAAAATGCTGCAGCTACTGTGGATGACAGTATGGAGACACCTCAGTCATCTCAATATAGACCTACCATATGACCCAGCCATCCCACTCCTGAGAATTTACTCAAAGGAAGTGAAATCAGCATATTGAGGAGTGATCTGCATCACCATGTTTACTGCAAATCACTTCACAATAGCTAAGATATTGAATCAGCCCACGTGTCATCAACTGAAGACTGGGTAAACAAAATATGGTATATATACCCTATGGAATAATACACAGTGGTATAAATCTAAACCCTTTCGTTTGCAACAAAATGGATGCAACTGGAAACAATTATGCTTAGTGAAATAAGCCAGTCCCCACAAAGATAAATACCATATGTTCTCCCTGATCAGTGTAACTAATATGGTACCTTAAAGATAATCTATAAAAATGATCTTGTCACTTTGCAATATGATAATTTTGAACTGCCTTTTCCTTGCCTGTTGAGGAGCAGTGCTTTTTTTTCTTACCATTCATGAAATGTTTATTTTATATAGTGTTAATCCTATGAGTATGAAGTTAACTGAAAATATATCTTTATAAAAAATAAAAAATGGAATAAAAAAAACAGGGAGGAGGAAGAAAGGTAGGAATGTGTGCAGGAGGGATCATATTATGGGAAGAATTATTGTCTTCCTAAATTTGTATATATGAAGTTTGTATACCTTAAATAAGTTTTCTAATTAAAAATAATAAAACATCAGCCGGCACTGCGGCTCAATAGGCTAATCATCCGCCTAGCGGCGCCAGCACACTGGGTTCTAGTCCCTGTCGGGGTGCTGGCTTCTGTCCCGGTTGCCCCTCTTCCAGGCCAGCTCTCTGCTGTGGCCAGGGAGTGCAGTGGAGGATGGCCCAAGTGCTTGGGCCCCGCACCCCATGGGAGACCAGGATAAGTACCTGGCTCCTGCCATGGGACCAGAGCGGTGCGCTGGCTGCAGTGTGCCAGCCGCGGCGGCCATTGGAGGGTGAACCAATGGCAAAGGAAGACCTTTCTGTCTCTCTCTCTCTCTCGCTGTCCACTCTGCCTGTTAAAAAAAACCTGATAACTACTGTAAAATTTAAATGTTTTTCTCATTGTCCCTGGAAGGTTATTTACCAATCCCATGTCATACATCCTCAGTTCTCATACTCTAGACTGTACCAAAATCATCTAAGACATATTATTGGAAGATAGATAGTAGGGTTCTGTCCTGAACATTTCTAATTTAGAACATCTGGACTAGGGCCCAAGAATATGACTGACTCACAAATCCATGGTGATGCTACAGAACCAGGGAAATCATCCTGATACTATCTTTTCTCCAAGTAAGGGAGAGTTAGGAACTGAACCCAGATTTGCCTTACTTGAAAAACCATGCAATTTCCATTATCATAGGTAGATTCTAATGTAAATATTTCAAATTAAAATTTTCTAATTGTAATTCATAATTAGAGAGGAGGGACAAAGAGCTTCCATATGCTGTTTCACTCCTGAAATGGTTACAATGACTGACTAGGGCTTGGTCAGTATGAACCCTGAAGCCAAAAGCCTCCTCTTGGCTTCCAACATGGGTGCAGAATCCTATGGACATGGGCCATCCTCCACTGCTTTCCCAGGCACTTTAGCAAAGAGCTGGATCAGAAGTGGAGCACCCGAGACTGGAACTGGTGCCTGTGTGGGATTCCAGTGCTGCAGGCTGTGGCCTAACACAGTGTACTACAGTGGTGACCCCAAGAACAATATATTTTTAAATGTCTTAGTTATATTATCTTAACTGTCAGAGAAAAATTTTACATAGTTATGTATATATTGTGATATTTTGATACATGTATACATTGTGCAATGTTCAAGTCAGGGGAAATGTCTATCAGAACAATGTTTTTTTTAAAAGGTACTGTTTATTTATTTGAAAGTCAGAGTTATACAAAGAGAGAAGGAGAGGCAGAGAGAAAGAGAGCGAGAGCGAGAGCGAGAGAAAGAGATAGAGAGAGAGGGATAGAGGTCTTCCATTTACTGGTTCACTCCCCAATTGGCCACAATGGCTGGAGCTGCTCATATCTGAAGCTCATATCAGGAGCTTCTTCCCTGTCTCCCACGTGGGTGCAGGGGCCCTAGGACTCGGGCCATAGCAGAGAGCTGCATTTAAAGTAGAGCAGCTGGTACTCAAACCAGCACCCATATGGGATGCTGGCAGTGCAATTGGTGGCTTTAACCACTATGCCACTGCACCAGCACCAGAACAGTATTTTTAAAACTAATAGTGACCTTAGATCTCATTCACTGGAATTCTTTGATTTCATAGATGATCAAGTTGAAGCTCAGAAAGTATGAGTTCTTAAGATGAAAGCTTAACTTCCTCTTGTCTCCACCTTACTATAAATCTACCTAAGGCCTTCACTATATTGTGGCTGCTTCTTGTCTTGCCCTAGGTGCAACAGAACTCTTTCTACAATTGATTCAAAACTTAACTGATTGACTTGCATTTTCTTTCTCCTTTTCTGGGTTAGAATCACTTACAAGTAAACATTACATTTGTAACCACTTAGAATATGCTTGCCGAATTGGAGCTACTTTTCTGCTTTATGTATTTCCCCACTGTGTTTTGCTTACTCCTGAAAATAATAATGCATTTTCCAATTTTTAGTGTGCATTATTTAAATGATTGGTATTATTTTTACAATGACTGTTCTCTATAATATTCAAGGAGTCAAAAGGTGTTTTACATATGTAAAATATATGTGTATGCATAGATACATACACATATTTCATTAAAATAGTCTATGCTTCCTTTTCAAATAAGCCCACCTCCCTTTATCACATAGGATTAGAAATCAGTGCACCATGTTACAGATGGAATTTAAATTATTTTGAGCAAGTGTAATAATGGGGTGGAGCACAGACATAGCCTAAAATTTGTATAATAATGATCTTTTATTCCTTTAGTCTATTTCAAAAAAAGTGACTCTTAGATCTCATAAACTAGACAAAGGGACTTCACCCAATTACTGCAGTGAAGTCAGTAGAAAAGAAAACCCTGCAGATGCTTCTGTTTGAATTAATGCAAAAGCTGATATTAAAGTACTGAGTGGGAAAGTGGAGGAGTGGTCGAATCAGTAGGTCTCTGACATTGCTGACATTTTCTTTCCTATAATATGGGGTCATATGATAGTCTAAAACTGTGAAAAAGGTCTAGACAAGAAAACAAAGCCTTGACAACCCACATGCTCAATACTTTCCTAGCACTGGTATTAAAATATATGTACTATGTCTGAGAGCGGGTGTGAATTTCAATGATAATAACAACCTCAAAGCAATACTCATATTAATAACAATGCTTTAGCAGTGCTTTGCAGATATTTTCTAGTTCTTGCTTTAACAAAGACTCTGAAATGTAAACATCAATATATCTATGTTACAGACTCAAAGAGAGGCTCAGAGAGGTGACCTGACATTTGAGGTCACAGATCTAGTGTTTGAGTCTAGACACTTTGATTCCAAACTGTTACTTTGATTCCAAATTCTTAATTGGTCCTTTAGAAGTACAATTTTCAACAATTCAGTAGAGAGGGGTACTTTTTAAAAGAGCAATATACTTTAAAATTCTATGTATTTATTTTTATTTGAAATGAGAGAGAGAGAGATCACTTCTATCCCCTGGGTTACTCCTCAAATGCCTGCAACAGCCAGGCTGGGTCAGAACATATCTAGGAGCCTGGAGCTCAATCCAATAAAGCCAACATTTGGTACTTCCTAGAGTAAACATTAGCAGAAAGCTGGAATTGAAAGGAAAGTCACAATTCAAACCTAGGGACTCCTATATGGAATGTAGGTATCACAAGCAGAATTCCTACTTGCTGAGCCACAAGAAAGATATTTTTTAAGAAATTAATAACTCTATAATATATCTTAAAATCAGATATTGTGATGCCCCTGGCTTTGTCTTCACTGTTTAAACTTTCTTTGGCTGTTTGGGGTCTTTTCTGTTTACATATGAATTTTAGGATTTTTTTTTAGTTCTGTGAAGTTTGTCCCTGGAATTTTGATGGGGCTCGCATTGAATTCAGTTTGCAACAATGAAACCTTAATTTCATATGTTGTTTTTGAAATTTCTCAATTAAATATTGAAATGCCCCAGAGAGATGAACTCTTCTGTAATCAAAATCTCTTGTTCAGAATTTTTTTCCTTCCAGAAATCATTATGGATTAAGAATTATTGGATTTTCTTCTGAATTCTTCAGGTTCAGAATGATTAACACACCAAGAAAAAATCCTTTAAGAGGAACTGAAAATAGTACAATTGATTGCTTATAGTTTAATGTGGAAACTGAGTTCTACAGGGAAAAATCTCCTGGGTGCCTACTTTTTTCATGCCTCCAGTTACAAGGAGGCAGAAAACTATTGACAGCATTGGCTTTAACTCCTGTCAAGTGAGGATGATTGTGTCCACTGTAAATGTTTAGAGCTCTAAGAAGCCAGGGAGGGTAATGGTAGATTCCAAAGCCCTTCTTTCATATCTTCCAAGAAGAAAGAGAGCATTTGGCCTGGATGTTGAGCTGCTGCTTGAAATACCCACATTCCATATCAGAGTGTCTAGATTATAGTCTCTTCTTCATTCTTGATTCCAGCCTCCTGCTAATTCCTGACCTGGAGGGCAACAGGTGAAGGCTCAACTGGTTGCTTCCCTGCACCCCACCCAGCCCCAGCCCAGGCACTCATTTGGTCATGAACCAACAGGTGGGGGTCCTCTCCATCTCTTTTTCTCTAAGATAAATAAATAAGTAAAAGTTTAAAAGCCTTGTTATAATAGATGCTCAAAAGATCAAGAAATTTTGATTTAGATAGTATGTGACTTACATAGTACTCACAAGAGTGGTTAATTGCAGAGCAGAAACTAGAACTCATTGCTGCCACCAGATAAATGCTGTTAATAAAACTTGGTGTGAAATAGAAGCAGGTTTTGACTGTCCTGCTTAATGAAGTCTCAGATAAGTCTGCTTATTTAATGCTTGTTTTCCATAGTCTTTTGCTGATGTTTTTATTTGTTGTTTGACTATTTCTAGGATAAAAGACAAATGAAGTTACAATAAAGAGTGATAAACTCCACTTGAAGTTTCTACACGTGCTTGATTGGAAAGATGAAAACCATGACTACGCAAGGGATAAGGGTCTTGGATGAGCAAGTCTGGACAACAAGGAATGCCCCATATGCCTGGGATGCGAGTATCCCCTAGCAACACATCTGAGCACATATTCTGTGCAAAGTAACTCTTCCTCTTGATCAATATAGAAGTGACAATTCAGGGGCTGGTGTTGTGATACAGTAGGTAAAACAACCACCCATGATGCTGGCATCCCATGTGGTTGCTGGTTTGATTCCTAGCTGCTCAACCTTTAATTCAGCTCCTTGCTTATGGCCTAGGAAAAGCAGCAGAACATGGCACAAGTTCTTGGACCCACATGGAAGACCTGGAAGAAGCTCCTGGCTTCAGCCTGACTAAGCTCTGGGCATTGCAGCAATCTGGGGAGTGGACTTGTGGATAGAAGATCTCTCTCTCTCTCTCTCTCTCTCTCTGTAACTCTTTCAAATAAATAAATCTGAAAAAAGTAAATAACAGTATAGAATAAATTTCTTGGTAACGTGTGCCTAAGGTTATCTTATAACTAACTGAAGGTGGGATTGAAACCTCTGAAAATTTTCAGCAGAGAACCTAAAGCACCATTACTTGCTGAAGAATGGGCTAATCAAAGGCCTAGTAGTCAACATTCACACAAAACCAAACCTGAACCAAGGTTCTAGGAAAATTGCATCTGTGGATGTCCATCCTAACTGACAGTTAAGATTTGTGCAATGATTTCAAAACTGCTTTACTTTTGCTTTATTTTATTAAATATTATTTAGATACAAAGACTATGAAATTCATGTGAATTTTTGAAAAAAGTGATGCACATACTTTTTATCAGTGAAAGAATGCCCCTACCCCATTCTTTTTTAGGAAGATGCCCTCATGCCTCTCCCCATTCCCTTTCCAGGCCCTCCCTGCTCAGAAATAAGTAGTCTTCTTAATGCACCATTACACCTCTCTGCTTTAGTTTTATCACAGGTGTCTATGTACCTAAGATAGCATTTAGTCTTACCTGGTTTCTTAATTTTATGGTAAAGAAATCACGTTGTATACATTTTGCTTTAAAATTACCCTTTTCCTTCACATATGTTCCTAAGAGTCATCGATTTTGTACTTATAATAACTGTCATTCTTCATTATTCACATTTTGCCACTACTTCAATGTGTGAATGCACCTTTGTTTATTTATCCATTTTTGGGTTACTTACCTCATTTTCTACCCTAACATTCTTGACCAATGCTTCTGAAACATATGCAAGTCACTCACATCTGGATCAGACCCTCACAGCAGGGAAGCCAGGTCACTCTACATCCTCATCAACTCTTAGAACTACAAGGTCCTGTGACATGGCATCTTCTTGCAGTTTCACTTGCATTCCCATGAACAACACAGAGGAATAGCACATTTTCAAATATTTATTTGTGTCTTTCATATTTCTTCTTTTGTGAAATATGTATGCAATCTTTTACTTATTATTCAATTAGGATATCCTGTTGTTATCAAACCCATTCAGTTGAATTATAATTCTTGGCTGCATGTGTTACAAGTACTTTACTTCCCCTTTATGAATTGTGTTTCCCCTTGTATTCAACCATCTGTTGTTGAACAAAGTTTCTTTTAATTTAATGAAATTAATCGAACATTCTCTTTATGATTTGTGCTTTTTTGTGACTGTTAAACAGACTTTCCACTACCATGGGTTACAAATGTGTTCTCCCATGTTGTCTATGTTGTCTTGCAAAAGGTTTATGGGTTTGCTTTTCACATAAAAAGTCTTTAAACTTTCATATGGTTTCCAACTGCTTCAACATCATTTTTAAAGTTTTTATTTCCCCATTCATCTTTTCTACTAGCTCTTACCAAAGTCATGTTTCCATGTTTGTATGCATCTGTTTGGGAACACTAGAATCAATTACATTGCCCTATTTATTAATCATCACATTTTCTAAATTACTGTGAGTTTCCTTTCATATGAGACATGTATTTTCATGATGTATTTCTTCATGTATGGTTTGGCCCTTTGAAGACTCTTTCATTTCCACTTAGATTGATTAATTAAATTGCACTAGAGTGCTTATGGAGACTTTTAATCACATTAACTTACAGATCAGTTTACAATGATACTATAGATTCATGTATGGATCAATTGGCTTTTTAATATTGAGTCTTCCTATTTCATTTCTTTAATTTGGTTAGAATGTCTAGTAATAGCATTTTATTATTTTTCCAGAAAATTCTTACATATGCCTATGTAAATTTATTCCAAAATATTTTACATTCTAATGCTGTTTTTTTTAACTTTTATTTAATGAATATAAATTTCCAAAGTACGGCCTATGGACCACAATGGCTTCCCCCCCATAACGTCCCTCCCACCCGCATCCCTCCCCTTTCCCACTCCCTCTCCCCTTCCATTCACATGAGGATTCATTTTCGATTCTCTTTATATACAGAAGATCAGTTTAGCATACATTAAGTAAAGATTTCAACAGTTTGATCCCACACAACATACAGTGAAAAATAATAGATGATTTTTTAAATGATGATGAAATCAGATCAGAACTATTGTCATGTTTAATCCCAGTGAGAGTGAAGTTGGGAATTGATAATTTCTTTTTTTTTTTTTTACAGAAGATCAGTTTAGTATACATTAAGTAAAGATTTCAACAGTTTGCACCCCCATAGAAACACAAACTGAAATATACTGTTTGAGTACTCGTTATAGCATTAAGTCTCAATGTACAGCACATTAAGGACAGAGATCCTACATGAGGAGTAACTGCACAGTGACTCCTGTTGTTGACTTTACAAATAAATATTTTGGGAGGAGGCAAGATGGCGGAATAGGAAGGGAGCACACTGATAGTCCGGGGAGAGATAGTTTAATAAAAGTGGAGATACTTCAGGTTCAAGGAAGAGTAGGAGAGGAAACAGCAGAAGAAAATCTTCCGGAACTAGTGATTCACAGTGGACCTGCGTGGAGAGCGTGGGAGCCCACAGTTTGGGACACCAGCGGCAGACTCAACATACCAGCGCCAGACTCAACACACCAGCGCTGGAATGCGAGGTGAGCCGAACCTCAATAGCCAGAGACACTGGCAGGCAAGTGGAGAGAGGAGTCTAGAGGGAATGACCCCTGGGGGGTGGGGGGAAGTTCACAAGGCTAACTGGAAGAGAGAGAGAGAAAAAAAAAAAGGTGACTGGTACGGACACGGGTTTCTCTCTCTCCGCTCACCTCTCAAGGGCGAGCAAGACAAAGAGCAGGCGCCATCTTGGACATACGTCATAAGCAGAGCGACCTCAGGTCTGCACCGGCCCTGAGCCTAGCAGAAAAACCTGACTCTGGGCAGGGCGAATTAACAGGAGATTAGAACCTAGTAAATCTGTGGTGCTACTGAACTGAGACTGTGAAAAAAGAGACGGTGGGGAAGAGAATTCACGGAATTCACGTGAGCACTCTCCAGAGATGCTACAATTCCGTAACTTTTGCAACCCCGTGGGAGACTGAAGGAGAATTTGAGCCCACTCTGAGGGCCTAACAGATTCCCTGTGTGGTCCTTGGGAAAGAGCTTCCGATCTCTGGCTCCTGTGGGTATATCATTTGCCTGCTAACTACCTCCAACTTCGTTCAGCTGTGTGGAATTACTTCCCTTTTGAATCAAAAAAAAGAAAGAGAGAGAGAGAGAGAGATCTACCACGCCTAACCTGGGAGTGTCACCTTTGGCACACCAAACAGAGCTCTCAGGCCACACCCATCTCAAGCCTCTAAGGCTCCATCAAAAACAGATAGTCCACTTAATCTAGAGTCATAGTATAACAAGAAAAAGCACCACAGTGAAGAAACCAAATATCTCCAATATGCCAAATAACAAACGCAAGAACCGAGGTAATAAAAACAAGGAAGTCACCATGATGCCCCCAAATGAAAAAGACACCCCAATTCAAGATTATGAAGATTATGACATAGAAGAAATGCAAGAAGCAGATCTCAAAAAAAATGATAAGAACATTAAGAAGTTCTCAAAAACAAATTCTTGAACTACAGAAATCCTTAATGGACAAGATAGAAAATCTCTCTCATGAAAATGAAATATTAAGGAGGAATCAAAATGAAATGAAACAACTAGTACAACAGGAAACTGTGATAGTGATGAGAAATCATAATGAAGTGAAGAATTCAATAGATCAAATGAAAAATACAATAGAGAGTCTTACAAACAGAATGGGTGAAGCAGAAGAGAGAATATCGGACTTAGAAGACAGAGAACAGGAAAGGATACAGTCAGACCAAAGGAAAGAAGAGGAAATTAGAAATCTAAAACATATTGTCAGGAATCTTCAGGATACTATTAAAAAACCCAACATTCGGGTTCTAGGAGTTCCTGAAGGCATGGAGAGGGAGAAAGGATTAGAAGGCCTTTTTAGTGAGATATTAGCAGAAAATTTCCCAGGTTTGGAGAAGGACAGAGAAATCCTAGTACAGGAAGCTAACAGAACCCCTAATAAACATGACCAAAAGAGATCCTCAACACGACACGTTGTAATTAAACTCTCCACAGTGAAACATAAAGAAAAGATCCTGAAATGTGCAAGAGAGAAACGTCAGATTACTCTCAGAGGATCTCCAATCAGACTCACAGCTGACTTCTCATCAGAAACCCTACAAGCTAGGAGGGAATGGCGAGATATAGCCCAGGTACTAAGAGAGAAAAACTGCCAGCCCAGAATATTATATCCTGCAAAGCTATCATTTGTGAATGAAGGTGAAATAAAGACTTTTCATAGCAAACAGAAATTGAAAGACTTTGCCGCCACTCGTCCAGCCCTGCAAAAGATGCTTAAAGATGTGTTACACACAGAAACACAGAAACACGGTCATCAATATGAAAGAAGATAAAGGAAGGAAACCTCACAGCAAAAGATCACAGGGAATTCAAAGCATATAGTAGAGCTTATCTTTGGCAAATGGCAGGGCAAAGTTACCACTTATCATTAGTCACATTGAACGTTAATGGCCTGAACTGTCCAGTTAAAAGACACAGATTGGCTAATTGGGTTAAGGAACAAAACCCATCTATTTGCTGCTTACAAGAAACACATCTTTCCAACAAAGATCCATACAGACTGAAAGTGAAAGGCTGGAAAAAGATATACCATGCCAACAGAAATGAAAAAAGAGCGGGCGTAGCCTTCTCAATATTAAATTGGCAAACAAAAAAGTGGTCTGCACCCTAATGTTTATTGCAGCACAATTCACAATAGCTAAGACCTGGAACCAACCTAAATGCCCATCAACGGTAGACTGGATAAAGAAATTATGGGATATGTACTCTTTAGAATATTATACCGCAGTAAGAAACAGCGAAATCCAGTCATTTGCAACAAAATGGAGGAATCTGGAACACATCATGCTGAGTGAAATAAGCCAGTCCCAAAGGGACAAATACCATATGTTCTCCCTGATCGGTGACAACTGACTGAACACCAAAAAGGAAACCTGTTGAAGTGAAATGGACACTGTGAGAAACAAGGACTTGATCAGCATAGCCCTGACTGTTAATGAACAACTTAATACATTATCCCTCTTAGTAGTTTTTTTTTTGTCTGTTCTACTTAATATGACTGGTTTAATTCTGTAATTAATACACAGTTATTCTTAAGTGTTGAAATTTAACTAAAATGTGATCCCTGTTAAACATAAGAGTGGGAATATGAGAGGGAAGAGATGTATAATTTGGGACATGCTCAAGCTGACTTGCCCCAAATGGTAGAGTTAGAAACATCCCAGGGGATTCCAATTCCATCCCATCAAGGTGGCATGTACCAATGCCATCTCACTATTCCAAGTGATCAATTTCAGTTCACAATTGATCATAATGAAAGGACTAAGAGTCAAAGGGAGCACATAAACAAGTCTAGTACCTGCTAATACTAACCGATAGAATAAATAAAGGGGAGAGTGATCCAACATGGGAAGCGAGATACTCAGCAGACTCATAGAATGGCGGATGTCTTAAACAGCACTCTGGCCTCAGAATCAGCCTTAGAGGCATTCCAATCCGGCTGAAAAGCCCATGAGAGTATTTCAGGCATGGAAAGCCAAGACACTCTGGCAAAAAAAAAAAAAACAAAAAAAAAAACAAAAAAAACAACACACCTAAATGAAAGATCTCTGTGAGTGAGATCCCATTGGAAAGGACAGGTCTTCAAAGAAGGAGGTACCTTTCTCTGAAGAGAGGGGTAGGAGAGAACCTCCACTTTGACTATGACCTTGTCTAATGCTGTTTTAAGTGGCATCCTCTAAATTTATTTTAAATTAAGTTTTCAAATCTCTATATAAAACAATAGATATTTTAGGATACCTTATGATCCTGCAACCTCAGTACTGAGTGCATATCTAAAGGAAATGCAAAGATTTTATTGAAGAGGTATCTGCACTGTCATCTTTATTGTAGGAGGATTCACAATAGCCAGATTTAGAATCAATCTTAACATCCATGATCAGATGAATTGATGAAGAATTTTCTTTTATAAACACAACGGAGTACTATTCATCTTTTAAAGTGAAGGAAATCCTGCCATTTGTGACATAGATGAACCTTGAGGATATTATGTTAAGTGAGATAAGCTACTAATAGAAAGACAAATGATCTCACTTATATGTGGACTCTAAAAATGTTGTGTTTGCAGAAGCAGAGAGTATAATGCTGGTTACCAGAGACTAGTGAGACATGGGTCCTGGGGAAATGCTTGACAAGAATACAAAATTTCAGTTAGATGAGAGGGATAAATACAAAAGATCTACTGTACAAATGGTGACTGAAGTTAATAACAATACATTGTATTCTTGAAAAATGCTCAGACAGTGGATTTTAAGTATGCTTAACACAAAGAATAATTGTATCAGGTAATGGATATATTAATTACCTCAAGATAGCTGTTTCACAATGAGTGCATGTTTCAAAGTAACATGTTCAAACTAATAAGTGTATATGGTTTTTTCACTAAAAATGAATAAAATACTATTCATTTTTTTATTTTAGCCAAATTATTGTGTTTTTTTTGCCTTACCAAACTGACTAGAATTTCCAGTATAATATTGTATGTAAGATGTGATTGCTGACATTTTGTTATGCTATCTAAAGGAATACATTCAATATTTTACTAATAAGAAGGACGTTTGCCATAGTTTTTCCATAGGTATCACTTTCTGAATTGAGGGAATTCACTCTATCACAAGTGCTCCAATAGACTCTACTGCAAATGTATACTAAATTTGAATAAATTATTTTACTGATTCCATTTAGTAAAGATGCTTCACTTCTTTAATTTTAAAATATAGAAAGTTAAATTATTTTATCATGTCTAAATACCCTTTAAAGTTGGATTATGATCCAATTAGTCATGGCATAAAGTTTATTTTTAACCTAGAAACTTTTTATTTAATGTATACAAATTTATGTATTATTTATATATATAAATTTAGGAACACAATTATTATTCCCACCCTACTCCCACAATCCCATGCTTCCTCTTCCTCCCTCTCTTATTCCCATTCTTATATTTTATTTTTTTAAAGATTTATTTATTTATTTGAAAGTCAGAGTTACACACAGAGAGAAGTAGAAGTATAGAGAGAAAGAGAGGTCTTCCATCAACGGGTACAATCCTTCCTTGGCAGCCACCACTGGAGCTATGCTGACCCAAAGTCAGGTGCCAGGAGCTTCACCCTGGGTCTTCCCACTCAGGTTTGGAGTCCAGGGATTTGGGCCATCTTTTGCTGCTTTCCAAGGCCATGGCAGAGAGCTGGATTGGAAGTGGAGCAGCAGGATTGAACCCACACCTATATGGGATGTCAACAGAGCAGGCAGCAGTTTTATCTGCTACGCCACAGCACCTAACCCCAACCCCTGAATTTTACATTTTACAAAGATCTATTTTCTTTTTTTTTGTTCAAAAATAATTTATTTGCTTCTGATCACAATGCAGGAAGTTGCAAGGGCAGTGGTGTGCCCCGCGGCTGCCCCCTTCCTGGTCTGCACCTAAGGGGCAGTAAAGTTTGTACTCATAAGATTAATACTACACAGAATAAACATTTCAAAAAATAGTATGAAGAAAAATCCTCACATTCCAAGAAAAAGGCCATTCAAAATACTCACATTCCATAGAGTCAAGAGTACTTTTATAGATTATCTTTAAGGTACCATATTAGTAACACTGATCAGGGAGAACATATGGTATTTATCTTTGTGGGGACTGGCTTATTTCACTAAGCATAATTGTTTCCAGTTGCATCCATTTTGTTGCAAACGAAAGGGTTTAGATTTATACCACTGTGTATTATTCCATAGGGTATATATACCATATTTTGTTTACCCAGTCTTCAGTTGATGACACGTGGGCTGATTCAATATCTTAGCTATTGTGAAGTGATTTGCAGTAAACATGGTGATGCAGATCACTCCTCAATATGCTGATTTCACTTCCTTTGAGTAAATTCTCAGGAGTGGGATGGCTGGGTCATATGGTAGGTCTATATTGAGATGACTGAGGTGTCTCCATACTGTCATCCACAGTAGCTGCAGCATTTTACATTCCCACCAACAGTGGATTTGCTTACTGTTTTCCCCATGTCCTCACCAGCATTTGTTGTTTGTAGATTTCTGTTTGAAAGCCACTATAACAGGGGTGAGGTAAAACCTCATTGTGGTTTTGATTTGCATTGTCCAGATGGCTAGTGATCCTGAGCATTTTTCATGTGTCTGTCAAGTATTTGAAATTCCCCTTTTGAAAAATGCCTGTTCAAGCCCTTTGCCCATTTCTTTACTGCAGTGTTTGTTTTGTTGTGTTGAGTTTCTTGGGGTCTTTGTAGATTTTGGATATTAACCCTTTATCAGTTGCATAGTTTGCAAATAACTTTACCCATTCTGTTGGTGGCCCCTTCACTTTGTTGAATGATTCTTTTGCAGTGCAGAAGCTTCTCAGCTTAAGGTAATCCCATTTGTCAATTTTGGCTTTGTTTTTCTGTGCTTCTGGGGTATTTTCAAAAAGTCTCTGCCTATGACAATGTCTAGCGGAGCTTACCCAATGTTCTCTAGCAATTTGATGGTATCAGGTTGTAGATTTGGGTCTTTGATCCATTTTGAGTGGATTGTTGTATAAGGTGTAAGGTAGGGATCTTGTTTCCTACTTCTGTATGTGGAGATCCAGTTATCGCAGCAACATATGCTGAAGAGATTGTCCTTTCTCCCAGGATTGATTTTAGCTCCTTTGTCAAATATAAATTGGTTGTAAATTCATGGATTGATTTCTGGAGTTTCTCTTCTGCTCCATTGGTCTGCAAATCTGTTTTTCTGTCAGTACCAGGCTGCTTTGACTGTATTTTCCCAATAGTAAGACTCTAAATCTGGTATTGTGATGTTTCTGTTTCTCTATTTTTGTTGGATAGGTTACTTTAGTTATTCGATGTCTTTTTTTGTTTGTTTGTTTCCATATGAATTTAATTATTGTTTTTTCTTTGTCTGAGAAGAACATCCTTCGTACTTTGATTGGTATACCCTTGAATCTGTAAATTGCTTTGGGAAGTATAGACAATTTTTTATGTTGATTCTTTCAATCCATGAACATAGAAGATTTTTCCAGTTTGTGTGTTTTCTTCTATTTCTTTCTTTAATGTTTTATAATTTCCATCATATATATCTTTGTCCTCCTTGGCTAAATTTATTCCAAAATATTTAATTTTTGTAGCTATTGTGAATGAAATTAATCTTAGAGATGATCTCAGACATGGAGTTTTCCGTGTATATAAAAGCTACTGATTTTTGTGTGTTAATTTTATATTCTTCCACTTTATGGAACTCTTTATTGGTTCCTACAATCTCTGATTTGAGTCTATAGGTTCTTCTATGTATAGAATTATATCATCTTCAAACAGTTATAGTTTGACTTCCTCCTTTCAACTTATGTTTCTTTGATCTCTTTTTCTTGCCTAACTGGTATGGCTAAAACTCCCAGGACTATATCGAATAGTAGTGGTGAAAGTAGGCATCCTTTTTCTGGTTTGGGATCTTAGTTGGAGTGCATCCAACTTTTCCACATTGACTAAGATGTCTGCCATGGATTTGTCATAAGCTGCCTTTATTGTTTTGAGAAATGTTCCTTCTATCCCCAATTTGCTTAAAGTTTTCATGATTTAAGGACATATACCTTATCAAATGCTTTCTCTACATCTATTGAGATAATTATATGATTTTTGTTCTTCAGTTTGTCAATGTGATACATTACATTTTTGATTTGCAAATGTTGAACCATCCCTGCATACCATGGATAAATTCCACTTGGACTAGGTGGCTGATTTTTCTGATGTGCAAGTAGATTTTACGGGCTAATATTTTGTTGAGAAGCTTTGCATCTATATTCATCAGGGAAACTGGGCTGAAGTTCTCTTTCTCTGTTGTATTTTTTCCTTGTTTAGGAATTAATGTAATGCTGCTTTCAAAGGAGTTTAGCAGGATTCCATGCATTGTCAGAATCATTTTGCCAACAGTTTAATATTATTTGCAGGGCTTTTACATCTATTTTCATAAATGATATTTTCCTATAATTTTCCTTCTTTGTATAGTCCTAATTAGGTTTCAATTCAAATGTATACTAGCCTTAAAACATATTGAGTGCATTTCATATTTTCCTGTATTATTCAATATTTTTTAAATATTGATATCACTTGTTACTTGAATCCTTTTGGAACTCACAGATAAAAATTCTCTAGAGTTGATATTTTCTGCTTGAAGTCATGCATTGCTGCAATGTTTTCTGTTTGTTTTTTTTTTTTTTTTCAGTTTGATTTTCCTTTTTCTTCTGAACATGTTTTTATTTGGACTTGTCCTTCATAGATATCTTCGTTGTGTAACATATTCAATGTTGACATTGTGGTATTTTCTCTTATTTCACTAAACATATTTTTATTCCTCTTGTTGTGACAGAAGCCATTGTCAGTCTGTTACTATTGAAAATATTGTTTTTTGTCCCTGACTGATCTTAAACTCTTTGATTTTTTGATGTTCTGTAGTTTTCCTACAACATAGCTAGAAAAGGATTTGTTTATCTTGGTGCTTTGGGATTTTCATCCATTTCAGAAAAACTCTTAATAATTAGCGCTTGAGATTTTCCTCTGCCTTATTTGAACTTCCATTTTATCCATGTGCTGTAAATTAAATCTCTTTCAAATTTTCCATCTCTTTCTGTACTTATTGAGTTCATCTCTTCTGACGTCTTTTTTGAATAATGTTCTTTTTATGTTTCTAATCAGTTAAAAATTATCTACTGAATATTTAATTTCACTAATTTTTATTTTTAGAAATTCTATTTGAATCTCCTTAAAATCTATTTTATCATTTTAACCTCTTACTTTTTTCATTATCTTATTTGTATTGTGAAACATATTTAATCATCTAAATGATTTAGTTTGTATCTGAAATGTGAATACATGAAGCCTTTGCAGATTTAATTCTTTGTTTTTTCTGCTGATTTTCTCTCATGGCATCATGTCAAAATTTTCATTGCCATAAACAGAGAGCTCATATGTTTTTTCAGTTCTTCTGTGGAGAATTTTTGAGGATTGGCCTGCAGATGTATTCTTCTGAAAATTATGTGCATTTTCTTCTTCCAGTACCTGGGAAAACCAGCTCAGAAATCTGTTAAACTAATCAATTTATCATTTTTCAGGTCACCCAGGTAGTGTGAAATAGACTACCAGCCTATTCAGAGCTGTTTTTCAATTATGATTTCTCAGAAAGACTTTTCCCTCTACTCAATGCCAAAGTTCAAGTCCATCAAGTTTCCATGACTACCCTGTGGGATGTGTGGGAGGAACATATTTACTTCATTGTTACACAGAAACTACATGCTTTTTGTGTTCTGACTTTACACAGATGACTGATCTATTTATTGATATTAATGATTCCTAATCTTTGCCTTTTTCATTTTTGTACTCTGTGACCCTGCAAAAAGATCCTGTGTGCTGTTTTGGTAACGCCTTCAATGTAAAATCTGACTTGAATTATCCACCTACCTTTCTAGTTTCCTATTTTCTTAGCTTTGGATACTGATTATTCCTTACTAAATTTCAAGTTTATCAGGCTCATTTTAAAATATTTTTTCTATATTTCTCAGGTTTTCAAAATTTTTAAAAAGTGTAGTGTTGTCCTAAGATCTCCGATTCACAATGCTGCTGTTTATATTTATGTGCAGCATCACATAAATACACCAAACCACCTAAATATGCTACATGGAAAAGCTTTGAATTTAATCAGTGAATTTTCTAGACTAGAAGAGTTGCAAGTAGAAATCAGGGTGGTGATAAAAATGAGAAAAAGAAAGTGAATCTAGCCAATGTTCAGAAGACCTGGATTTTGTTTGGAGATGGAATTCTACATTCCATTAATTCCATTAATCACACCAACATAAGATGTCCCTGATTAGCGCTTTTGTTGAACTTTAACTCACTTCTGGGAATTTGCTTATTGAATGTAACTGTGAGCTGACTGAATACACACACAAATACATACTTGCATTTTAAAGAGTTAAGGAACGTGAAATGCAACTATATTGCATTCTTTTAATTTTTAATACATATGTCATAAAATTCATTGTCAGAGAATGTGTTAGGTTTCTCCATAGAAAAAGAGTTTAGCTTTATTTTTCATACCTCAGTGAAAAAGCAGCTTTGTTATTCTAATGAACTGATAATAATACATTGTTTTCAACAAATACCAGAGCCAGGAGAGTTTCTTGGAGAAATTTAAAAGCCCCTTAAAAGTCCAGGCAGAATCCTCAACCCTTTATAAGTGATGAAGATTTGAAGTAAAACAACAACATTTGTTTAAATTAATCTTTCTTGGTTTCAGTAAAATCACCAAAGTCCTAAGGGTGGGGAATAGTGAGTAGTGCATACATGAATTTTTTGAATATTGCTAATGATTTTAGATCTAACTGTTAGAGAAAGTAAAAATCCATTTTCAGCCTAATTAATTAAGAACTGACTAGTTTAGAATCACAATATGATTTCTTTTTTTTTTTTTAAAGATTTATTTATTTATTTGGAATACAGAGTTACGAAGAGAGAGGATAGGGAGAGAGAGAGGTCTTGCATCCGCTGGTTCACTCCCCAGATGGCCTCAATGGCCGGAGCTGTGCCGATCTTAAGCCAGGAGCCAGGAGCCTCTTTCAAGTCTCCCACACTGGTGCAGGGCCCAAGGACTTGGGCCATCTTCCACTGCTTTCCCAGGCCATAGCAGAGAGCTGGATCAGAAGTGGAGCAGCTGGGACTAGAACAGACGCCCATATGGGATGCCAGTGCTTCAGGCCAGGGTGTTAACCCACTGTGCCGCAGCACGGGCCCCACAATATGATTTCTAAAACACTTATAAATCTTAGAAACTAAACAAGAATTTCAATAAACAAGATTACTGTGTTTTCCTCAAAGGAGAAAAGAAAAGAAATAAGAGGAAATCCATTTAACTTGTAGGAGTCCTAAAAATAAGGTTTTTTTTTCAATAATAACTGCAGTACTTTATAATTTATCCCATTTTCAGAAAGAATGTATTGAAGAACTAGAATTTTCACCATTTCCAAAGATTGAATTATATCAGTTTCTATGGCCTGAGCCTCAGTGGAAAGAATGTAGACTTTGGAAACAAATTGTGAAGGTAGTCATAGACTCTAATTGTTACTGCACCAGTACTTACCTTGAGGTCATAATTCCAGTTTCTGAGAAGTACAACCTATGAAGAAACAAGCATGGCATGTTTAAATACAGGAAAGTGGGGGCCAGAGCTGTGGCATGGTGAGTGGGGCAGCCACCTGCCATGCTAGCATCCCATATGTGTGTTGGTTCAAGTCCTGGCTACTCCACTTCAGATCCAGCTCTCTGCTGTGACTTGGGAAGGCAGCAGAGGATGGCCCAAGTCCTTGGGCCGCTGCACCCGTGTGGGAGACCCAGAAGTGAACAGCTGGGGAGTGAACCAGCAGATGGAAGACTGCTCTCTCTCTCTCTCTTTCTGCCTCTTCTTCTCTCTCTGTGTAACTCTTTCAAATATTTAAATAAATCTTTAAAAGTAAATAAATCACAGGAAAATGGCAGATCTGTAGCTTAAATACAGATTTCATTAAACAATTATACTTCTGTTTTTTTAGGACCTTTACAACCACCTCCCTAACGTATATGCAGAGAAAAAATAAACATGAATTTTTGCTTATTTACTCTGACTTATTATCCAGATTTAAGGGTATATCAACCTATTAAGAATGCTTCTGTGAGAATACAAAGAAACTATGGATGGCGCCGTGGCTCATTTGGCTAATCCTCTGTCTGCAGTGCTGGCACCCCGGGTTCTAGTCCCAGTTGGGGCACCGGATTCTGTCCCAGTTGCTCCTCTTCTAGTTCATCTCTCTGCTGTGACCCGGGAAGGCAGTGGAGGATGGCCCAAGTGCTTGGGCCCTGCACCCGCATGGGAGACCAGGAGGAAGCACATGGCGGACGGGTGCAGCGCCGGCTGTGGTGGCCATTAGGGGAGTGAACCAACAGAAGGAAGACCTTTCTCTCTCTCTCTCTCTTTCTCTCTAACTCTGCCTGTCAAAACAAAAAGAGTATAAAGAAACTATAATTCTCTTCTATTCTTAGAACCCTAAAAGTGGAAGTATGAGGTTTTCATGTTTTCACACTTAAAACTCACCTGAAAATTTCCTCACTTATCTTATTATATCACCTTCTTTAGAGTTATTTCATCACTAATGCCTTTCTGTGTTCATTAATCTTTGAAAGAGTGATACTGAGAAAGAACAGAGCAGTAGCATGAAAAGTTGGATGATTCGTAGCTTTTACTGATAGCAAAGTTAACTACTTTCTTGTCATTTTTGTTTTAGAGCATATCTGCATCCAATTTGGAAAATATTAGAAAATGGAGCAGGGGCATGATTAAAGAACGAACACTTTGCTGGAAATGTCTAGAGATTCTTATTCAGATTTCCTACTTCATTTTTGATGATGGATGAGACTTGACAGTCCCATCTAGATGTTTTCTTGTATGGCTGATCAAAATAAGAAATCAGAGCAACAGGAACAGCATTTATTAAAGCAGTAACATTTATTTAAATATTTATTTCAGAAGTACTTATCACATTAGCATCTAGGTGTCCATATTGAGGTCAGAATTAAAATTAAAATGAGCTTTTCTTTACTTGAGATTAATATGAGGTTTAACAGATTACTTTCAAAAAGGAGTAAACAGCTGTATTTCAGAAGATACTACTCAGACATTTTCTAAGTGAATAAAATCATTGCGAGAAAGTATTCAAAACATAGTCATTTCATCAGGTTAAGAAAAAATTAAAGCACCTCTTACGTGCCCAATGGTAATAGTAAAACACTCTGAAAAATAATTTCATTTATTTCTCACCATATTCTTATGTGGTAGGTATTATGATAAGCATCTCAACACCTGTAAAAATATAAAGCTTTAAGGAGTTCACTGAACTGTTCAAGGTTATAGCTAACAAGTAGGAGAACCCAGATTCTTCCAAATATAAGCCCCCATTATAAGTCCCAACTGTAAGAGAAAGACAGAAAGAGAGAAAGAGAGAAAGAGAGAGAGAGAGAGAGAGAGAGAGAGAGAGAGAATCTTCCATTTGTTGATTCACTCCCCAAATGACCATTATAGCCAGGGCTGGGACAGGCTGAAGCCAGAAGCTCAGAATTCCATCTGGGTATCCCCCATGGTTGGCATGGGCCAAGGGATTGACTTATCATCCCCTGTCCCCCAGGATGGGTTAGTAGGAAGTTGGATTGGAAGTGGAGCAGCTGAGACTTGAACTGGCCCTCAGATGTGTGATGCAGACATTCCATGCAGCAGCTTAAACCACTGAGTCTTGTGGGAAGTTTTACATTATTGATTTTACACTTTAATAGAATTATCTGATTTTTCATAAAATCAATTTTGGTGAGCTACATTTTTCTAAGTTATCCAATGAATCAAAAAGTAAAAATATATTGGCTTAAACTGTTCATGTCAATATCTCTGTTCCTAAATCTAATTTCGTAACTTCTGTTTTCTTTGGATTTATTTGATATTCTTACTAATTTCTTTTTTTGTAGTTTTTTTAAGATTTTATTTATTTATTTGTTTGAGAGGTAGAGTTACAGATAGAGAATGGGAAAGAGAGAGAGAGAGAAAGGTCTTCCATCCACTGGCTCACTCCCCAAATGACAGAAATGACTGGAGCTGGGCCCATGTGAAGGCAGGAGCCAGGAGCTTCTTCCAGGTCTCCCACGTGGGTGCATGGCCCAAGCAATGGACCATCTTCTACTGCTTTCCCACTCTATAAGTAGAGAGTTGAATCAGCAGAGGAGCAGTCGGGACATGAACTGGCACCTATACAGAATGCCTATGCCGCAGATGGAGGCTTATTTTGCTACACCACAGCACTGGCCCCAACCTCTCAATTTCTTGACATTGATGTTGTGCTCATGTATTTTTTTCAACTATTTAAAGATTTCTAATATATGCAATTAAAGAGTACACACTTACTCCTATATACTGCACTCCTAATTACTCACAATTTTTGGCATGTATTAGTTTCACACTCACTCAGTTTAAAGTATTTTACAATTTCCATTGTGGATTTTTACTTTGCCCCATGAGTTACTTGGACATCTAATTCTTTATTTCAAAGTAAATGATGATATTATGGTTTTCTTTTTGCCATTGTGATAAAAAACAATTATATTATCCTCTGCCTTGTGGCGCCGGCACAGCGGGTTCTAGTTCCAGTCAGGGCGCCGGATTCTGTCCTGGTTGCCCCTCCTCCAGGCCAGCTCTCTGCTGTCCAGGGAGTGCAGTGGAGGATGGCCCAAGTATTTGGGCCCTGCACCCCATGGGAGACCAGGAGAAGTACCTGGCTCCTGCCATCAGATCAGCGCGGTGCGCCAGCCACAGCGTGCCGACCACAGCAGCCATTGGAGGGTGAACCAACAGCAAAAGGAAGACCTTTCTCTCTGTCTCTCTCTCTCACTGTCCACTCTGCCTGTCAAAAAAATTATACTTTATATGTCTCCAATCCCTTAAAATATATTGAAAATTACTTTTCCGCCCATTGTATTATCAATTTTTGTAACTGTTCCACATGTACTTGAATATGTGTTCTACAGTTTGGGAGAAGGAGTGTTTTTTTTTTTTTTTTGTTCAATGTTTCTAGAAATGTTATTCAAGTCTTTTTTTTTTTATCACTGTGCCCCTTGTCTGAAGCTCCACTATCAGCCTTCCATCCACAGTCAGTAAATATACTCTCACTAAGGAAGATGAAGGTGGAGGTAGCAATCCGTGACTTGAGGCTCATTGTCCAGAGCCCCAGTTTTTCTGGATCATTACCCCAGCATTTTTTACTTTCATATCAGCACCTTGATATTTTCCAGCAGATTTACTGTGTGTTCAGAGTTTCTACCTAAAGTCTGTGGATATTTTTTTTGAAATACTTGTCTGCCTATTCAGGAACATCTGGTCTCCTTTCTGCCCTGGAAGGTGAGTCTATAAGAACAATGACTGTGCCATTTCATATCTCCAGTGTTTAGAAGAATGCACGCAGCAATTGGATGATAGAAATCTGCTGAATGACTGATTAAATGTAGACATTATTTCAACACAAAAATGATTCTTCTTGGCTCAGCAATTCTAGAAATACATTCTCAGGAAAGAAATCTTTTTAGAGGAACAACTTTTTGGCTGGCTACTGTAGATCAAGCAGCTCTACATCTAGTGTAATTGGATAGTTACCCTTTCTAATCATGTCTATAAAAGTCCCAGGAGTTCTTTATTCATTGACCATTATAAAATGCTTTATCATCTTCAAATTTGAGGTTACAAAATTCCAGGTTATATGCTTAATTAAAATAGTTCTAATTCCATGTGGGTTTAAGCTTAATAGTGCTGCACAAAAATGTGCAGGCACTCGAGACTCCATGTGAGAAACACTTCAACAATTATGTTTGGATTTGACACGTCTTCTGTTTGATAAATTCAAGGAAGATGTGGGCATTTAGAATGTCTATTTACTGCTAGTTATTTCCTCAGGGAACTTAAAATGATTTCACCAAGCAAGATAATTCTCACTTTCACTTAAAACATAATTCAGATATTGTAATATCAATTTAAATGCAAGCAGAGAGAGATGGCATAAATGTATCCAAGGTCAAAGAAGTTAGTAACTAATTTCCAGATCCATGTCCCAATCTCTTAACCAAGTCCTGGGTCAATATATATAAATAGCAGAGTTTTACATTTTTAGTGAAGCATCTGAAAGGGTTAATAAGAATTAAATAAGATTCTACCTTTCTAATAAACAAGTGACATATCTATTGATGGGAAATAGGCATCAACCTTCTAGGAAATTGCTTAGAAATGCATTCTTGCAAGGGTTTTTCAACACTTTACAAATGGCTTATTCAATTGCTCTCTCTGTCCCTCCTTAGAAGTCCAAGTACAGGTTAAAGGCTGAGGGGCATCCACTCTGCCTCTATGGACAACTCTACTGTGAAATAACCAAGGTACATGGAGGGCAAGGAATCCCTCCCTCTCTGCTAGTGAGTAGTTGCTTCAAGAAAAACTAAATTTGGATGGCTTCAATTTGGCTAGAAAAGGATAACTGCCCAAGAACCTAGGTGAAGAAATGAAACAGAAGAAGGAACCAGGCAAAATGTGTATTCTCAAAATAAACTAAATCCACAGAGATAGCTGTCTTGAAAACTGCCCAGCTCAAAATGTTAGCTTGAGAAGATCCATCATGAACCTTCTGGACCTAAGCTGATACCAGCACATCCTAGGAGGATAATTGTATCAGCTAAAAGAATGCCTGATGTATTTAGTCAAAAACATGTTAATTAAAAGTATATTGGTGTCTCAGTAACAAAGAAGACTAGCATGTTTGATCATTACTATCATTGTAAACTTGAGAAATTTATGAATTTGATGTTTTTAAATCTATTTCAACCATTATGCTTTTTTCCATTTAAAATGCTAAGATATATTCTGTGATTATATCTGTCCTATATTTATTGTTTGTTTGTTTGCTTATTTATTTATTGCCAGGCAGAGTTAGACAGTGAGAGAGAAGGCAGAGAGAGTTATAGACATTGAGAGAGAGACAGAGACAAAGGTCTTCCTTTCCGTTGGTTCACTCCCCTAATGGCTGCTACGGCTGGCACTGCGCCGATCCGAAGCCAGGAGCTGTGTACTTCCTCCCGGTCTCCCATGCAGGTGCAGAGACCCTAGCACTTGGGCCATCCTCCACTGCCCTCCAGGGCCACAGCAGAGAGCTGGACTGGAAGAGGAGCAACCGGAACTAGAATCAGCGCCCTGACCGGGACTAGAATCCGGATGTCAGCGCAGCAGGCAGAGGATTAGCCAAGTGAGCCATGGCTTTGGCAGTATCTTACTGCTTAGACATTTTAGGGGCTGGCACTGTGGCACAACAGATTAACGCGCTGGCCTGAAGCGCTGGCATCCCATATGGGTGCCGGTTCGAGACCTGACTTCTCCACTTCTGATTCAGCTTTCTGCTATGGTCTGGGAAAGCAGTAGAAGATGGCTCAAGTCTTTGGGCTCCTGTACCCACGTGGGAGACCCGGAGGAAGCTCCTGGCTCCTGGCTTCTGATCAGTGCAGCTCTGGCTATTGTGGCCAATTGGAGAGTGATCCATCTGATGGAAGACCTCTCTCTCTCTCTGCCTCTCTTCTCTCTGTGTAACTCTGACTTTCAAATAAATAAATATTTTTTAAAAAATAAATAAATAGCCATTTTATTGAAATATACCACCACACATAATGGTGCACCAAAGTAAACAGCTTCAGTACTGTCCTCAAAAGAAGGATGGCATGCAACCACAACCAGATCAGGAAACTGAACAGGATCAGCAGCTGCAGGAAATGTCCTCTTTGCACTTTGAATCCTGAGTTACCATGTCCATTTTTAAACTTCACACGAATGAGTTTCCTGAAAGGAGGAAGAGCAAAAAATAAAAGGACTTCTGTTGCATAGTTTTTTATTCAGTCCTTCATTGCAGTACTCTAGAATGCGACCCATTTTGAGAAAGAACACATTGAAGAAGGAGATTTAAATTCTAGAAAGTCAAAATAAATAAAAAGTTCTACTTCATTAGGTATATGGTGAATGTTTATTTGCCTGAATTAAGCTGACCACATTCGTTTCCTCCTACTGCATGATAAAATATAAGTGTGAGCCAAGGTTAACAGCTGGCCCATGACACCTGGGAATATGATGCTGATGCTGAATTTACTCCTTGCAACACTGTTTTCTGGCATATAATGAGTTAATATGTATAATAATGTAACTGTGCTTTTTCCTAACAAGCATATTGCACCTGGCTAAGAAAATAAATTATAATCTCTTTGAATATATGACTGAACTTCCTATTACAAAGAGTGAGGAGTTCTGTACCCTTTGGAATTCTTCATCTGAGAGAGAGAGAGAGAGAGAGAGAGAGAGAGAATGAGATCAAGAGAGAAAGAGAGTACTAAATGCCCACAATCAACAGCTGGGGCTGGGCCCAGGATTAAAGCTCTGAGCTGGTACTCTAATCTAGGCTTATGTTGTAAAAGGTCAGAAACACTAATCAATCAAAGGAGGTTAATAAAGCTAATCTGTACCTAGTAGTAGTCCTTAGTTTAAGTAGTGGTTGACCATCCAGTTAGACAAATGTTGGTCAGGAAAGAATATCACTCTATTTCCCTGGACTGCCATCTATATAGTACTCATTTCATCTACAGGCAAAACACAGTGCCCAAAGAGCCCTCCCACAAATAAGCACACATACTCACCCCACACTGTAGTAGCAGCCAAATGAATACGTGTTCATAACTATTGTAGGAGAAAGTGGGAAACTCTCTCTTTTGAGAAATGTTAGCAAGCATTTCCTCCCATCTTATACCCTTGATTGGTATATGTGCCCATCCATGAACCAGTTACTATGACTAGGAAGAAGAGCTGAACAGTTTGATTTATGATGATCAGGACTCAACATCAAAACTAGGAATGGAATATCTCAACCTTCAACCCCACCCCTTCCCCAATCCCATTCCTGCCAAGAAATGATGGCAAATGGAGGAAATGTTTCTACCAAAAGAAAGGTCGTGAGAAACCAGGATACTTTTGATAGAAAAGTAAAAAAAAAAAAAAAAGGCATGATAAGGCACAAATCAAAGACTATTATGGTTTGATAAGGAATTTCTGTATAATGCAATAAACTGCTTTTAATGGTCAACAGCCAGCCAGTTCTTTAAAGACTGTTCCTTCCCTGTATTTTTTAAAAATATCTATTTACTTGAAAGTCAGAGTTACAGAGAGGGGGAGGCAGAGGCAGAGAGAGAGAGAAGTCTTTCATCTGCTGGTCATTCCCTGAGGGGCCACAACGACCACCACTGGACCTGGGCAGTCGGAAGCCAGGGACCAGAAGCTTCATCCGGGTCTCCCATGCGCAGGGGCCCAAGCACTTGTGTCACCTTCCGTTGCTGTTCTCAGGCCATTAGCAGGGAGCTGGATCAAAAGTGGAGCAGTCGAACTCAACCCAGTGCACAAATACACATATTGGATGCTTGTGCTCTAGGTGGTGATTTAACCAGCTACGTCACAGCTCAGGCCCACTACCATGCTGGTTTTTTTTTTTTTTAAGACTCATTTATTTATTTCAAAGTCAGATATACACACAGAGAGAAGGAGAGGCAGAGAGAGAGAGAGGTCTTCCATCTGCTGGTTCACACCCCAATTGGCTGCAACAGCAGCAGCTGCGCCTATCCAAAGCCAGGAGTCAGGAGTTTCTTCCGGGTTTCCCACACTGGTCTGGGGCCCAAGGACTTGGGCCATCTTCTCCTGCATTCCCAGCCATAATAGAGAGCTGGATAGGAAGTGGAGCATCTGGGACTTAAGCCAGCGCCAATATGGGATGCCAGCACTGCAGGCAATGGCTTTACCTGTTATACCACAGCACACCCCCATATTGTTTTAAACGATTAAATAAATTTTTAATGGATGATATCCATTCATATTTCCTAAATGATTTACATATCATCAAATATCTTACACTTAATATTCTATGTCAATCTAAAACCTCAGACACTAGCACTCTATTTTATTATGCACTGATAGTACTACGAATTGCTGTTAGGGGTACCAATCATTTTCCTATATACATCTACACACTTTTCCTCTTCCCTCAGATACTATGTCTATGATTACTCTTAAGTCAGAATTTCTTAAGACATTTCCAGTACTAAGAATAGTGAGTAATTTTTTGGTGTGTGTGAAAATCATATTTTCAGTTCAAACATCCTAACTTGAGAATGTTTTTCAAAACATAATTTTCACTATAATCATGTGGGCAGCTTCCAGATCTAAAAAAGGTTTTTTACATGTCCTACTAAGCAGTAGCATGACGCTGCAGTATATTTCTTTAGGATATCCCATGAATCATCAAAATCAACACCTGACCTGTCACAGCAGCTTAAGAAGTCCACACTGCTATAACACAATTACAATTCACGAAAAATCAATAGAACACTAATCTTTTAAAAGCATGAATCTCACAGTACTGGCTGACATTGATTTCTAAGTTCACTGACTCTGGCACCCAAATAAGTAACTGGAATAACACATTTTATTTACCAGCGACAACCTTTGTAGAGGAAGCAAATTGAAACCAGGTAAGGCACTTGGTTCAGAAACAGGAGACTTGATTTTGGCTTCCTCTGTATCTGGGCTCTGAACGAAAGCTGGGCAAGCAGCCAGCTTTCATTCCAATACCCCAGAGGCAAGACACAGGCTGAGCTGGCGTAGCTACTGCCAGGCAGGAGACACAGCTTTGCTTTGTGGATGTCCGCCCTGAAAAGCACAGCTAGAAGCTGCTGGCTTTCTGCACTGCCCACCTTACTCAGCAGTCCAGGGAGAAGAGTGCTAGGGAAGCATTTTCTACTCACTTTCTCATCCTGTCATTTACCATGACCTCAGGGATACAGTGTACAGCACTTGTCAAACCAGCCCAGACAACCTGTCTGGGGAACTTTTATTCAGGTTGCTTTCTAATTAGAGATGGCAGAAATCTGTAGAATAGTTCAGGTAAGTGTGTGGAGGAGGGAAAACCTGAAGCTTCTCAGCTTGTGTAGCCATATGATTTTTGATGATATTGAAAGATGTTAACAGTATTAGTACATTAAAGTCACAATACACCTGTCTCATTGTATTACCCTCTGAGAAGTAAGCTTATTTTACATAGTAGCAAATCAGAACATGCCTTTCAATTAGGTGCCTTTCCTTTATATATCCAGTTTTGAACCAAATCACAGAGATTACTTGTTTTTACATTATTATTCATAGTTAAAATTCTAAGGGAAATGTTTATGTCACTCTCCCACATGGTCATTTTTGTTATTGCATACATTCTAGTCTTTCATTATGTGCATACAGAATTTGCATAATGATCACAATATAAATCATGGTAATCTTGCTATATTTTCCAAATTTCATAAAAATTATTTTTTGTTGCCCATACTTAATAGTAATCATTTTATTTTATCATACCCATTGAATTGAGGAACAATATGCTATTAAACAATTCTTCTACTGTTAGACATTTAGGTTGCTCCAAATTATATTGTAAATAATGCTTCAGTTAACATTTTGGGACAAGAAAATTTTGGGGGGAGAAAAATAGCTTGGTTTCTCCAACTATAAAGTCAACACTTTCTTACTATATGAAAGTAAACAGTATAAACACTAGTTATAAAATGGAACAAAAATGCAAAAAACAAAACCAAGAAATAACATCATCTGTAAATAACTTTTTGTGGGGAGCAACTCAGACTAGACTAAGTTACTGGAATTAAGACTTATTCTATGCATCTGCTCTCCCACAATATGGCGCTGAGAAGGGAGTAAACAACTTCTACACAGCTGCCTCTCACCAACTTGAGTGATGACCTGCAGGAGCTGATCCTGCTCCTGATTGGAGGAGAGCAGCGTGCTCGGCGTGTGGGTAGCAGAGTTGGGATTGGTGGAAGAGGACTATAAAGGAGGAGAGAGACAACATGCACCAGGAACATCTAAGGGGAACATCCGGATAACATCTGAGCAGCCCCCGAGAGAGCCGGCTGGCGGTGTGCCGCTCCCTCGCGGAAGTGGGGAAAGTGGCAGGGGGGCCCGCCCCTCCACGGAGGTGAAGGGACGGCATGGGAAGAACCAGCAGCAAACCCGGGAAGGGCCGAGCAGACAAAAGAACAGCACAGGGTCCTGTGTCGTTCCTCCACGAAGACGGGGAGCGACAACTTTTCACTTCTGTAATGTCCTTCCTGCTTTTTACTCTGTGCATTTAAAGCATTTTAACATGCTAAAACCATATATAATACTTTCTATTATTTTCCTTAGCAATACATCATGTGCATTGTACTATATAATTAAATACAAAATCTGATAGACTTAAGGCGTGTAGATATCCCCAGCTAATCTAAATCTAATTTCACTCAGTTACTAGATGTTTCGCTTCCAGGTGCTGTATAACTTCTCCAAAGTATTCAGTTGTGTTGAGTAATGAATTTGTCAGAGGAGTGACATGATGGAGGCTAAGCTGCCATGACAATTGTCTTCCTAAAGACAGCAATGTGAACAGCTATCCATGCAGAAGTAACATTTCACGAAAGCTGAGGAAGTCAGATTTTTAGTATAATAAAATAATGAAAGTGCCAGATTTTAGTATAATAAAAAGATATATTGAAGAATGCATCAAGGTAACAATTGCCATACTATTCTTTCCTTAGCTCCAAGTAGTATAGTTCTTTACCTCCTGCCTTGGGGAGGGAGAAAGAATTAAGTTCACATCTTACATGTGATCCCAAATACCAAGTCTTCCATTGTAAAAGCCAGCTCTATCAGGGCCCCATGGCCCCTGATTCCAAGTTAGTACCTGTAGTCTGAATCTTTTGACCTCCCTTAACCACTCAGCCAAGGGATTGCTTTTACCACCAATCCAACATCTACTGGCAGACAACTGAGAAAGACTGCAGCCACTGAGGATAAGATTGGGAAAGTCAGTATACAACTTCACCTTAGAGCTCAGGGCCAGGCCCTCTATAGTGAGGCTCTGCACTAGATAAGGCCAAAAGACTTCTTTTCTCAGGACAGTGCTTCAGAAAGAGGCTTTAGCAACTCATTATGAATTGCACACCAACTGCTAATCACAGGCACTAATATCCTGAGAGAATAGCACTCTCTAGTGTTGCAACAACCACAGCACACTAACAGCTGATGTGGCAGCACTATTTCATCTAGTACTAAAATAGTGGAAGTGTTCACAGGCTCAGGGAAAAGAAACAGACTACTTAGAATTTCTGGGTAAAAAGAATGTGAAGGTACAAAACCTCCTGGTAAAAGTACAAAGAAAATTTAAAGCAAACAATAGGAGTATTCATGGAAAAATGGCAGGGCCAAGTCATCACTTATCAATAGCAACCTTGAATGTAAATGCCCTAAACTCTCAAATTAAAAGATACAGGCTGGCTGAATGGTTTAAAAAACAAGAACCATCTATTTGCTGCCTACAAGAAACACACCTCACCAACAAAGATACATGCAGACTCAAAGTGAAAGGATGGAGAAAGATATTCCATGCTAACAGAAAGCAAAAATGAGCAAGTGTATCCATCCTAATATCAGACAAAATAGATTTTAACACAAAAACTGTTAAAAGAGACAAAGAAAAGCACTATGCAATGATTAAGGGATAAATTCAATAGGAAGATGTGACTATAATCCATGTATATGCACCCAATGCCAGGGCCCTTGGCTATTTAAAACAAATGTTAATGGGTCTAAATGCAGATATAGTCTGCAATACATAGTAACAGGGGACATCGACACCCCGTTTTCATCAATGGACAGATCAACTAGACAGAAATTCAGCAAAGAAACAACAGAGCTAATTGACATTATGGACAAAATGAACTAACTGATATCTACAGAAACTTGCATTTCACCGTTGCATAATACACATTGTTTTCATCAGTGTATGGAACTTTCTCTAGCATAGAGCATATGCTAGTTATTAAAGGAAGCTTCAACAAATTCAAAAAAATCAAAATCATGCCATACATTTTCTATGCCTACAATGGAATGAAGCTGGAAATAAACAATTCAAGAATCTCTAGCTCATATGCAAATGCAAGGAAACTGAACAACATGCTCCTGAAGGAAAAGTGGGTCATAGAAGAAATCAAAAAAGAAATTCAAAAAACTTCTCGAAATGAATGAAAATGACAATACATTATATCAAAACTTATGGGATACAACAAAAGCAGTGTTAAGAGGGAAGTTTATAGCAATTGGTGCCTACATCAAGGAATTGAAGAGACACCAAATAAATGACCTATCAATGCATCTTAAGGACCTAGAAAAACAAAAACAAACTAAATCCAAAATTAGTAGGAGGAAATAAATAATTAAAATAGAGTAGAAATAAACCAAATCAAAACCAAAGAAACAATATATAGACCAATGAAATGAAGAGCTCATTTTTTGAAAAAATAAAAAAATTGATAGACCATTGGCCCAACTAAACAAAAAAAAATGTGAGAAGACACAAACCAATAGAGTCAGAGATAAAAAAGAAAATGTATTGACAGATACCATGGGTAAAAAAAAAATCATCAGGAATTTCTACAGAGATCTGTATGCCAACAAATCAGAAAATCTAGAAGAAATGGATAGATTCTTGGATACATACAATCTGATTCCTAGACACATATTATCTACCAAAATTGAATCATGAAGACATAGAAAACATAAACAGACCAATAACTAAGATGGAGATTGAATCAGTAATAAAGATCCTTCCAACAAAGAGGAGCCAAGGTCTATCTGGTTTCACTGCTGAATTCTACCAAACATTTAAAGAAGGAGTAATTCCAATTATTCTCAAGCTATTCAAAACAGTTGAAAAGGAAGGAATCCTCTCAAACTCATTCAATGAAGCCAGCATCACCTTAATTCCTAAACCAGAAAAAGAAGCAGCAGAGAAAGAGAACTATAAACTAAAATCATCAAAGGACATAGATAAAAGTTGTAAAGGAGGAAGTCCAACTATCCCTATTTGTAGACATTATTCTATATACAGTAGAAGCAAAATACTCCACTAAGAGACTGTTGGAACTCCTAAAAGAGTTTGGTAAAGTTGAAGGATAACACACAACACACACACACAAACCAATAGCCTTGGTATACACAGAAAATGCCATGGCTGAGGAAGAACTTCTATGATCAATACAATTAACTATAGCTACAAAAAATTAAATATTTTGGACTAAATTTAACCAAGGAAGTCAAAGGTCTCTATGATGAAAATTACAAAACACTAAAGAAAGAAATAGAAGAAGACATTAAAAAAATGGAAAAATCTTCCATATTCATGGATTGGAAGAATCAACATCATCAAGATGTCCATACTACTGAAAGCAATTTATAGATTCAATGTGATTCCAATCATAATACCATATCATAGGATATTTACTAAGAGCGAGATTCCATACTGTTTAATGTTAGACTGTGTGATGTATTCATTTGTCATTACTGAAGTACAGTTCATTGTCATTGTACTGTTCATTTTATTATATATGCTAATTATCAGATCACTTTCATATCTTTAACACTGCTTAGATACAAAGTAATAACTTAAATAGATCTGCTGTTTACTATTTGGGTTACCTTGAATAAATTTCTTGATCTCTCAGGACTTTAATTGCCTCAATTGTAAAATAAGATTAAGACTGCATTTTTAAAAAATTTTTTGCCAGACAGAGTTAGACAGTGAGAGAGAGACCGAGAGAAAAGGTCTTCCTTCCATTGGTTCACTCCTCCAATGGCTGCCATGGCTGTTGTCATGCCGATCCGAAGCCAGGAGCCAGGAGCTTCCTCCCGGTCTCCCATGCAATGCAGGGACCCAAGCACCTGGGCCATCCTCCACTGCCCTCCAGGGCCACAGCAGAGAGCTGGACTGGAAGAGGAGCAACCCGGACTAGTACTCAGCGCCCCAAGCAGGACTGGAACCCAGGGTGCCAGTGCTGCAGGGCAGCCAAGTGAGCCACGGTGCTGGCTAAGAATACCTTTCTTTTAATAGTGCTTTAGAGTTTTTAAAAAGCTAGGTCAAATCTGTGTCACAACATCTGGCACATATATAATGTATTGCTTAGTAAATGATAGATTTGTCATTAATTTTAGTGTTTTATAATTGATATTAGCCAAAAAATTATTGATAATACATTCTTAAGATTTTTTTTTTAACAGAGATAAGGTTCTCCAAGCAACTGATGAGTGAATAAAATATTGGCTTAAGGGGGCCGGCGCTGTGGCTCACTTGGTTAGTTCTCCACCTGCGGCACCGGCATCCCATATGGTTGCCAGGTTCTAGTCCTGGCTGCTCCTTTTCCAGTCCAGCTCTCTGCTGTGGCCCGGGAAGGCAGTGGAGGATGGTCTAAGTGCTTGGGCCCCCGCACCCACATGGGAGACTAGGAGGAGGCACCTGACACTTGGTAGCGGCCATTTGGGGGTGAACCAACAGAAGGAAGATCTTTCCTCTCTCCTTCTCTCTCACTGTCTAACTCTGCCTGTCTAAAAAATAAAATAGAATAAAATAAAATATTGGCTTAAGAAAAAGCACCGTTTTAAAAATCAGATTATTTTTTGAAAGGTGGAGGGAGAGAGAAAGACAGAGAGATCTTTCATTTCTTAGTCATTTCCCCAAATAACCGCAATACTAGATCAGGACAAGGCCAAGGCCTGGAGCCAGGAACGCCATGCCGGTCTCCTGTGTGGGTGGCAGGGACGCAAGTATTGCTGCATTCCCAAGTCCTTTAGCAGGAAGCTCAATAGGAAGCAGAGCAGCCAGGGCTAGAAGAGGTACTCTGGTATGGGATGCTGGTGTCAAAGGCATCAGTTTAACCCACTCGCATCACAGTGCTGATCTGTAGCACCATGTTAAAATAACATTTTTTTGTGTGATTAAGATTAAAAAAATCTATTTAAAGCTAAATCAGTTCTAGACTGCATGGGCAGCAAATAGTAAAAATAAAAACAACGAAAAAATCAAAAGTACATGGTGTTTCTGAGTTGAATACATAGCAATACCACAGTAGTCACTTTTACCTCAATAGAAGATAATAGCCAAAGTCAGAGTGGAGTTCAAGACCATTAGCATTAGGTAGATTGGCCCCATACAAAGAAGTTCTGTTACTTGAAGGCTGACCTTGATGGCAGTAATGGTTTTAACAGACCTTGTAGTCTGCTTTCATCTTGGTATTCTGCAGTCACAAAATTCAAGCTTTTTGCACTAAAAATGAAATATAAAATTTAAAAAATCAGAACCCAATTATGCAAGCAAAAGTTGGTGGCAAATACTGACAAGCAACCTGATGAGTATGAGCAAAAACAAACAAAAAAACAGCAGCAAAACACCAAAAAGCCTCTAACACTCTAAAATATTTTAGACAGAGATAAAATTTTTGCACCATTATCTGCTCTCAAATACAAGATACTCATGATAGAACTATGTAATTCAGTTTATCTTATTTTCTACCTCTCTAACCTATTCTATACACTATGCCAATAATAAATTTACTAAAACATTAGTTGTCAATTAAAATTCATCAATCATTTCCATAGTTCACCAAAGTCTCCAGATCCCATTCTGATCTTCACCTATTTCTTCAGTTCCATGATGCATGTACTTTGTGTTAAATTACTGTACGTTAAACATGACTGAGTATTTCACAGCTAACTGCTGATTCTCCTCCTTTGCCTTGCTTAAATGTTCTTTCTTTTCTTCCGTTATTGTTTAAGTATCTATTTTCTCTTAAGACTCAGTCCAAATCTCTTTTACGTCAAGGGTTGCAAAATCAAACTTCAGAACCTGGTTGTTAACAGAAAAGAGTATATTCAGAAACAAAGTAGTTCAAGAAGGTGGGACAAATAGCACCATTAATTTTTCGAGAAAAGAGAGGAATATGGAATTTCAGAAGAAATCTCCTCATAATTAAATGATTTAAATATTTAATGAGGTAACACACTGACAAATTAACTGGTGTTAACTTAGTGCATTACCACCCATATCCACCCTTCTCCCCCACGCCAGTGTGAACACCTAGAAACAGGTGCTCTTTCACTTGCATTGCAGTCTTTTACACTGGAAGAGCAGCAATTTATAGAGGGAGTAAGCAAAAGGTAAAATGATTAAAATTACAATCTATTAAGCGAAGAATAAGAGCTCAAATATAAATTACATTCAACTGCAGGAAAATTAAATTTATTGGCCAGTTAAGCTTGTGCTTGAGGATGTACCCACTCCATGAACCAGTACAATGTGATTATCCCTGAGTCCTACTGGCCCATGGTTTCCCCTTCCTTAGAAATGGTGAGGGTTTCCTGTGAAAAGTTTCCAAGGAGGACCTGTATTTTTATTTCTTTCACTGTTTCTTCCTTTCCAAGGCTGTTTCTCAAGTTTCTTGATAGACCACATCTTATAACTTTCCGTGATTGAGCACCAATCCCAGCACACTTCCACAGTAGGTCTCCTGTGTTTTGCTAAGGATTATAACTGCAGAAAAGGACTAAAAGTATAAGAAGAAAGCAAGCAGCACAGATAGATGCACCTCCGAAAGCTTAAACTTTTCATTTTGAGGGATGGAAATACTTAGTAATGGGAATACAAACTATGAAAGTTGCTAAAGTTCATTGCAAGTCCTTACAAGTTTTGGTGTTTGCCTCTTAGTCACTGCCTGCCAGCACAGATAGAAAATACCTTTTAGATATTAAGTCTCTGTTGTATCTGTTTATTGAAGCTCTCTTGAGAAACATCAGTAGGTTTACCTAAGTCGAAAAACTTTGCAGTCCAATTGTTTATTGGCAGATATGAGAAGAATAAAGTTCAGTTAGAAAAAGATTCATATTTGCAACTGATCAAAAATGCTACGATGTGAAAATAGAAAAAAATATTCACACTTACACAGGTAGTTTTCTTCTGCCCTGTTCTCTGTCAGCAATTAATTGTAAAAGAATGACTTCAATAATAATAAAACACTACAAATTGCTCCCTCCTCAAAAAAAAAATTATGATGTTACATTTGTTGTGTCTCCCTAGCGATCAGAAATTACAAAGAAACAAAATATTCTTCACAGTGAAGAAACTTGGTGTGTTCTGTATGCTAGTGTGATGTCTTGCATCACCCTTCCTTTATTTTGGTTCTTAAGATCCAATAGACAAGAAAGACTGGAAGACACGGGTTTGAGTCATGCTGAGACTTTCATCTTCTAGCATTAGAAGGATTGTTTCATGGCATTGACACAGGGCATCCCTGGTGTTCATAGGTCCAGGAGGCTTTGATAGGGGTCTTCACATAAACCTGTTACTTCTACTTAAAGAGAGAACTGAATATTTGTAATCTTCAGAAAGAGAAGCTGTCCCCTGTGATGTGTCATTCCAATAGCCTGAGGCATCTGAAGTTTATAACAGCTGGGACCCAAAGACCCTTTTATGGGAAAGCTGCCACTCATGCATTCTAAGACAAGCCAATTGCTGCCTAGGGTTTGCTGAAGAGTAACCTAGCACTACCCAGAAACAATTAGAAACTGCACCCTGCAAGTGTCATTTATTCAGGAATCTTCTTCAAGTGGATTGTCAGTTTTTTTCTGCACTTTCCTAATGTATTTTTTCTACTCTAATTTTAGCCTTTCCTATAAACACTTAGATTTCATAGAGCAAACCTGTGTTTCTTATCCCAGAGTAACCATAATTGCTATTTCATAGCCTCAGTGTCACAACCCTTATTAAGAAAGACAAACATGATGGTTTAACCAATTTTTTTATTTCTGTATTTCAATGTTCTTTACCTTAAATATTAATAAAAATCCACAAAAATACATTCTCTGGACCATACTATAACATTACTCATTATGCCTAATACAGGATATTTTAAATTTCAATAATGAGTGTTTGCAGAGAAAAGTAATACATTTATAAAGTGATGAGACTGCATATGCTATTGGCATCATGCCAATGCTTCCATGCTTTATTGAATTTATCCCTTACAACAACCTTATGAGTCAGGTACTATTATAATTATGACTTTAAAGGAAGAGATAACTGAGACTTGGAGACATTTATTACTGTAATCAAGGTCACACAGCTGCATCAATGAAGCACAGGTGTTGGGGCCCTAGAGTCTAATCCATATCCTCACCACTACATAGATAGAACTGTATACAATATGCTGCCAGTGAGGGAAAAACACTAATACTCCCTTGCAATTGTTAAAACAGAAAATCTTGCTCCTGGATTCAAATACCCCAATTGTTAATTAGGTAAGGGAATTTAATTCTCTGATTGAATCACATAATCAAGACTGAAGTCTTACTCCCTAAGGTGTTTATTCAAAAGACCCAGTTTCAAAGAGGAGATGACACTGTGTGTAGGCCAATGTCACAGCTTTCCACATCTCATTCAATCTTCAAAACGATGCTGCAGTTGGGAATTTTTATCCTCATTTCTAAAAAATGATAAAAATTGCATTTAAACAAGTTATATAAGATAAGTAAGAACACAGATAATGCAGAGTAAAACTAGAATTCAAACCAGATCTTTCTAACACCAAAGATCAGACTACTAGGACACAGATATGTCTTGGGCAAAGGATACTGGTGTCCCTGTTTAGTAGTATCATATTGTATGGCACTTCTATGTAGTGTGTGGTTATAGATTTTGGGACTCCAATAGCTGCCTCTCAAATAAAATTAAATAATAAATGTTCTAAAATAATTTCAACAATTGATCACACATTAGGAACAAAGGAAATCTCCCCAAATTATAAACAATAAAAATTCTATTGACTAATCAGAGTGCACTAAGTCCAGAAATGCAGAGATAAGAAACACATAAAAATGTCAAGAAAGAGGAAATGTATACGATCTTCATAACTCTTGAGTTAAAAAAAATGTCACTGGCAGAACTACAAAAAATAACAAAATTGGCACATAACTGAGCCTTTGGAAATTGGCAAGATTTGTAATGCTAAGCATTAAAAAATAGTAAAAGTAAATAAGCATTCCATCTTCAGAAGCTAGAAAAAAGAACAAATATGTAAAGGAGAGCAAAAGAGGGAGATTGATACAGAAAGGCTAAAATTTATGAGTCATAAATTAGAAAAATAAAAAATAAACCAATAAGAAAATCCGATAATTATACTCCTAAAGATAAAATAATAAATCATTGCAAGATTAATTGAAAAAAAAAAGACAAGGAACAGAGAAACAAAAAATATGTAAGGTCAGGAGTTCGATTTCTTCCATGGGGCCACTCTACTTCTAAGAGGCAAAACCAGCTTCCTTCTGTGACAGTCCATGGGTAGTGCTTTTAGACGGAGCAAGGCCTTGTCTAATGTCACTTTTTCCACATTCCATCATTTGAAGTAAGTCACAAAATGAGCCCAGATCCAAGAGGTGGGAAAGTCGTTTTTTTCCTTCTAGTGAAGGAACTTCTGAATCTGTGACTTTAGTTTTACTCTATTACAGCATGATTTCTAGATGATTTGGGTTTGTTGACCGGAGGAATCATGTGAAAACAATGCCCAGGTGAATACTGAAGAAATAAAGTAAAACCCGTTTTCCATGAACCAAGAAGTTTCATGGTAAAACTATAACAGAAAACTAATGACAAGCCATATTAACTTCAGAGAAAAGTTCCCAGAAGGAAACACCAGGACTATTCTGGTTAAACACCACTAAACCATTTCCTCTACTGCCAAAATTCTCAGACTTAACACTTCAAAGAACCCTTATTTTTGGTGAAATGTGTTGCTGGGACAGTGTTCCACATAACACTATTTGGGGGAAAAAATCGGATCTAATTAAAAATGTAAATTTAGACTCCAGTAGACTTTGTTTGAATATAAGCATTGCCACAAATATGCGTTTGACTTAGAACAATTTGCTTAACTTCTCTGAACATTAGGATTGTAGAGCAAAAATTCAACATTAACTGTGAGGACTGAAGGTGATAGTGTATGTAAAACAATGTCTACAACTTTCAAAAGATAATTGTTAGTGGCTGGAATTGGGACTTAGTGGATTCAGCTGCTGTCTGTAATGCTGTCATCCAATGTGGGGTATGATTCAAGTACTAGCTGTTCCACTTCCAATACAGCTTCCTGCTAATTTTCTGAGAAGAGCAGCAGAAGATGTCTCAAGTCCTTGGACCCCTGCCACTCATGTGGGAGACTGAGAGGAAGCTCCTGGATCCTGGCTTTAGCTTGGGTCAGCCCTGGCCTTTGGGGATATCTGAGGAGTCAGCCAGGTATGGAAGATCTCTCTCTCTCTCTCTCTCTCTCTCTCTCTCTCTCTAACTCTGATCTGCAAAATAAATTAAAAAAAAAATAAATAATAGGAAGATGCATCAAAAACTTCATGAAAAATAGAATTAAAAATGGGTTTCTTTTGATGCAAAATTTAATTGGAAACCTGGAGAGAATCAAGATAGCTGAATAGGGAGAGAGCTTACTACTTTTGGCTAAGGAAAAATAGATTTAAAAAGTGGAGAAAGAGCAATTCCAGAGAAGAGTAAGGGAGAAAACTGCAGTGGAAAGTCCACGGAAGGAAGAGGGAATCTATGTGGAGGGTGTGAACCTGCAGCATGAACAGGGATACAACACAGGACCCCAGCAGCCGAGAGCCTGAGTGTCAGATTTGGACAGTGAGGTAAGACCAAACTGCAGCAGCCTGTGCCGCTGGTGATAAAGCATGATCTGGCTTGAGTCCAGCCTGGAGCCATGTCGGGGACAGGGTACCTGCCGACCTACAGGCAAAACGGGGGCACATTTTTCTCACCTCATCCTCCCAACAATGGGCCCAAGCAATCACATGAGGGAGGGCAGGTGCCATTTTGCACATATGTAACAGCTGTGCCAGCTTGTGTCTGTGCGTGCAGCACCCAGGCAAGAAGAGATGCTTGAGTCTGACTGGAACTATTGACAGGGGACTAGGCACCCATGTAGTACTGTGAGATGCCCCCAGCCTCCCAGTACAGCAGAGGGAATGGGGATCAAACTGCCTTGGTGGAGTGCAGTCATGGGATGCCGAGGATTCACACTCTCTTGCTTGTTTTTTTTTTTTTTTTTTTTTTTTTTTTTTCATATGCAAAGAAGCAGAGATGCTCCCAGAGCGAGCTGCCAGTGCCTCTCTGTATACGGGAACAGGTGTGGAACCTCGGCACCCCATGACTGTTAGAGCCTTGTGTGATGAGACTGTGGGGACACTGTGACTGCACAACAGGGTACAGGGTGTTGCTAGGTCTCTGGCCAATCACTTTGAGTGATTCCACATGTTCAGAGCTCCCTGATTGCCTGGAGTGAGTCATGGAACAGGTTCCTTACTCATAATGCGGATTCCGCAGATGTGGGTTTTTTATGGCAGTGTGTTGAATATTGCAACTACTGTGGCTAATACCTGGGCATTGATAATATTGAAAGAGAGGAGGTGAGGGTCTGACTATGCCAACAAATCTGATCAAACCCTCTTTTGTGATGAAAAAGAGGAGATCTAACATGCCTAACTTGGGCGTCACCTAAACTGATCAAACTCTTCTTTCTGAGAATCTAACATGCCTATCTTGGTTGTCACCCCAGATACTTACCTCACTCTGGAGCACTTACCAGAGCTCCCTGGCCATAGCCAGCTTATACCTCTGGGTGTTCACTGAAAGAGCAGACATTCCAGCAAGCCACAGAGGCATAGTCCAAAGAGAAAAACCAACAGAAAAAAACAACAACAACAAGTATTCCACAAATTACTAAAAATAAATGCACAAATTTTCAAGAATTAAGAATTTCAAGAAGACAGAATGATCCCCTCAATATTATAATATGAAGATGAAGAAATCAATGAAATACCTCAAACAAAATTCAAAAGATTAATCATAGGAGTACACAGAATCAATCAGAAGCAAATCCACAAATTAAAGAAATCCATATATGACACAAATGAAAATTTTTCCATGAAATTGAGATTTTAAACAGAAATCATAAAGAGGAATTTGAAATAAAAATTCAGTAGATCAAATAAAAAATGTGGTGGAAAACCTTAACAACAGACTTTGTGGAGCAGAAGAAAGAATATCTAAGCTAGAAAACAAATATTTGGAAAATTTTCAGTCAGAGCAAAAAAAGAATTAGAAAAAAAAAAACAAAAAAGTGTTGGAGACATATGGGATATATCAAAAGACCCAACATATGGGTCTTAAGATTTCCTGAAGGTGTGGAAAGACAGAATAGATTAAAAGGACTATTTAGTGAAGTAATTACAGAAAACTACCCTGATTTGGAGGAAGAAATAGACATCCAAGTACATGAGGCACATAGAACTGCTAATAGACATGACCAGAAAAGATCTCTACCACAACACATTGTAGTCAAGCCTTCAACAGTAAAACGTAAAGATTCTAAAATGTGCATGAAAAAAATGTCAGATTTCTTTCTGAGAATCTCCAGTTAATCTCACAGATGCTTCTCATCTGAAATCCTATAGGCTAGGAGAGAATGGAGAGACAAAATTCAAGTCTTAAGAGAAAGAAAAAAATCTGTCAACCTAGAATACTGTACTCTGCAAAGCTCTTATTTATGAATAAAGGGAAACTAAAGATCCTCCTTAAAATACAGAAATTGAAAGAATTTGTCACCACTCATCTAGCCTTACAAAACATGCTTAAGGATGTGCTACACAGAGAAACCCACAAACATACTAATCACTATGGAAGAATGTGAAGGCAGAAAACTTCCCAGTAAAAATACAAAGGAAATCTAGAGCAAACAATAAAAGTATTCATGAAAAAATGGCAGGGCCAAGTTGTTACCTATCAATAGTAACCTATTTTTTAAGTGTTTTTATTTATTTTTGTGAGACAGTGTTACAGATCAAGAGAAGGAGACACAGAAGAAAAGGTCTTCAACCCTCTGATTCATTCCCCAAGTTGCTGCAATGGAGCCAGGAGCTTCTTCCCAGTCTCCCACATGGGTGCAGGGACACAAGCACTTGAGCCATCTTCTAGTGATTTCCCAGTCCAAGGCAGAGAACTGGATTAGAAGTGGAGCAACTGGAACTAAAACCAGCAGGTCTAGTTCATATGAAATGTTGGTTACACAGGAGGAGGCTTAGCCCACCAAGCCACAGTACTGGCCTATCATAGTAACCATTTTAAATGGTCTAAATTTTCCAATTAAAAGCTTCAGGATGGCTGATTTAATAAAAACAAAATCAAGACGTATGTATTTGCTGCCTACAGGAATCACACCCCACCAACAAAGATACATACAGACTGAAAGTAAAAGGATGGAAAAATATACTCCATGCTCATGGAAAGCAAAAATGGGCAGGTGTTTTCATCCTAATGTCAGAAAAAGTAGACTTTAACACAAAAACTGTTAAGAGAGACAAAGTAGGGCATTATGTAATGGTTAAGGGATCAATTCAACAGGAAGATTTAACTATAATAAATGTGTATGCATCCAATTACAGGGCTACTGGATATTTTAAAAAATGTTAATGGGGATCTGAAAGGAAACATAGACTCCAATACAGTAGTAATGGGGACTTCGCGACCACTTTCATCAATGGGCAGATCAACTGGACAGAAAATCAACTAAGAAACAACAGAGCTAATCTACACTATGGATCAATTGGACCTTATTGAAATCTGAAGACCCTGTTATCTCATAGTTGCAGAATAAGCAAACGTTTTTCTCAGTGCATGGAACTTTCTCTAAGATAGAGCATATGCAAGGTATTAAAGCAAGCCTAAAAACATTCAAAAAAACTGAAATCATGCCATACATCTTTTCTGACCACAGTGGAATGAAGCTGGAAATTAACAACTTAAAAATCTCTAGAATATACACAAACACATGGAGAATGAACCACATGCTCCTGAATGAATAGTGGGTCATAGAAGTAATCAAAGGAGAAATAAAAAAATGTCTGGAAATGAATCAAGATGACAATATAAAACATCAAAATTAGGGGCACATCAAAAGCGATGTTAAGAGGTAAGTGTATAGCAGTTGGTTTCTACATCAAGAAATTGGAAAGGTATCAAATACTTGAGCTATCAAAGTAACTCAAAGACCTAGAAAAACAATAACAAATCAACCCCAAAATTAGTAGGAGGAAATAAATTATTGATTTTAGAAGAAATAAACAAAATTAAAATCCCTGCAAAATATAAAAAGTCAGTGAAATGAAGGGCTGATTTTTTGAAAAGATAAACAAAATTGGTCCAACTAAACAAAAAAAAAAAAGGAGAAGACTAAAATCAATAAAATCAGAGACAAAAAGGAAAATGTAATGTTAGACACCACAGAAAGAAGAAGAATTATCAGGAATTATTACAAACAACTATATGCCCACAAATCAGAAAATCTAGAAGTGGATAGATTCCTGGACACATATAACCTATGAAAATTGAGCCATGATGACAAAAACCTAAAGAGAACAATAAAGAAGACTGAGATTGAATCAGTAATAAAGTCCCTCCCAAAAAAGGACCTGATAGCTTCACTCTTAAATTTTACTAGAAAATTAAAAAAGAAATAATTATAATGCTTTTCAATCTGTTCAAAATAATCAAAAGGAAGGAAATCCTCCCAAACTCCCTCTATGAAGTCAATGTCACTTTAATTCCCAAACAAGAAAATGATACAATAGAAAAAGAGAACTATACATCAATATTCCTGTTGAATATAGATGCAAAAACCCTCAACAAAATTGCCCATGAGAGTATTTTAGGCATGGAAAGCCAAGACACTCTGGGGGGGAAAAAAAACCTAAATGAAAGATCTCCGCGAGTGAGATCCCAGTGGAAAGAATGGGTCATTGAAGAAGGAGGTACCTTTCTCTGAAGGGAGGAGAGAACTTCCACTTTGACCATGGCCTTGTCTAAATATGATCAGAGTCAGTGAACTCAGGGGGCTTCCATAGCCTTGGCAGCTCATGACAAGAGCCTAGGGTGATTACTGAGGCCATAAACAAGAGTGTCAATTTGTTAAGTCAACAACAGGAGTCACTGTGCACTTACTCCTCATGTAGGATCTCTGTCCTTAGTGTGCTGTACATTGAGATTTAATGCTATAACTAGTAATCAAACAGTATTTTTCACTTTATGTTTCTGTGTGGGAGCAAACTGTTGAAATCTTTACTTAATGTATGCTAAACTGATCTGTATATAAAGAGAATCAAAAATGAATCTTGATGTGAATGGAAGGGGAGAGGGAGTGGGAAAGGGGAGGGTTGTGGGTGGGAGGGACGTTATTGGGGGGGAAGCCATTGTAATCCATAAGTCGTACTTTGGAAATTTATATTCATTAAATAAAAGTTAAAAAAATTAAGAAAAAAAAAAGAAAAACCTCAAGCAAATTGGGTATAGAAGGAGCATTCTTCAGCACAATAATGTAAATTTATGACAAATCCACAGCCAGCATCTTACTGAAAGAGGAAAAGTTGGAAGTGTTCCCACTAAGATCTGGAATCAGAGAAGATGTCCACACTCACCATTGTAATTCATTATAGTCCTAGAAGTTTTTGCCAGAACCATTAGGCAAGAAAACAAAATCAAATTGGAAGGGAGAAAGTCAAACTATCCCTATTTACAGATGACATGACTCTATTATACAGGGGATATAAAGACTCCACTTAAGAACTATTAGACCTCATAAAAGAGTTTGTTAAAGTTGCAGAATATAAGATTAACACACAAAAATTAATAGTTTTTGTATACACAGACAATGCCACAGCTCAGAAAGAACTTCTAAGATCAATCTTATTCACAATAGCTACAAAAAAATTAAATATCTTGAAATAAATTTAACCAAGAATGTCAAAGATCTTTGATATAAAAATATAAAACATTAAAGAAAGAAATAGAAGAAGACACAAAACTTGGAAAAATCTTTCATGTTTGTGGATTGGAAGAGTCAATATCAACATAATGTCCATGCTACCAGAAGCAATTTACAGATTCAGTGCAATTCTAATTAAAATACCATGGACATTCTTCTCAGATCTAGAAATTCAACTTAATATTTGTATGGAAATACAAGAAACCCTAAATAGCTACAGCCATCTTATACAGCGAAAACAAAGCCGAGGGCATCATAGTACCATATTGCAAGACATAGTACAGGGCAGTTATAATCAGAATAGCCTGTTACTGGTTAAAAAAAATAAAGAAAGAAAACATACATGTAGACCAATGGAAGAGAATAGAAATTCCAGAAATTAATCATTGCATCTATAATCAGCTAATATTTGACAAAGGAATTAAAATAATTCCCTGGAGAAAGGGCAATCTCTTCATTAAATGGTATTGGGAAAATTGGATCTCCACATGTAGAAGTATGAAGCAAGACCCTGACCCTACACCTTACACACAAATCCACTCAAAATGGATCAAAGACCTAAGGCTATGAGTTGATAATGTTAACACTGAGCAATGTGAAGCGGCAACTGATAGAATGGGAGGAATTATTTTCCAACGAGGCAACTGATAAAGGATTAATAAACAGAATATATAAAGAGCTTAAGAAACTCAACAAAAACAAAACAAATAACCCAGTTAAGAAATGGGAAAAGGACTAAAACAGGTATTTTTCAAAAGAAGAAATTCAAAAGACCAACAGGCACATGAAATTGCTCAGAATCACTAGCTGTCCGGGAAATGAAAATCAAAACCACAATGAGATTTCTCCTTACCCACATTAGAATGGCTTTTATACAGAAATCAACCAACAACAAATGCTGGCAAGAATGTGAGGAAAAGGGTACCCTAATCCACTGTTGGTGGGAATGTAAACTGGTACAGCCACTGTGGCGGACAGTATGGACATACCTCAGAAACCTGAGTATAGACTTGCCATATGACCAAGCAATTGCACTCCTGGGAACTTATACAAATGAGTCAACATGATCATATGAAAGACTTATCTGTACACCCACGTTTATAGCAGTTCAAGTCACAATAGCTAAGGAATGGAGTCAACCCAGATTGCATCAAATTAAGACTGGATAAAGAAATTACAATTCATGTACGCTATTGAATACTATTCAGTGGTTAAACAACCACTCCTTGGAATCTACCCAAAGGAATTTAAATTGGCAAACAAAAAAACGGTCTGCAGCCTAATGTTTATTGCAGCTCAATTCACAATAGCTAAGACCTGGAACCGACCTAAATGCCCATCAACGGTGGACTGGATAAAGAAATTATGGGATATGTACTCTTTAGAATACTATACCGCAGTAAGAAACAATGAAATCCAGTCATTTGCAACAAAATGGAGGAATCTGGAACACATCATGCTGAGTGAAATAAGCCAGTCCCAAAGGGACAAATACCATATGTTCTCCCTGATCGGTGACAACTGACTGAACACCAAAAAGGAAACCTCCTGAAGTGAAACGGACACTATGGGAAACGGTGACTTGATCAGCATAGCCCTGACTGTTAATGAACAACTTAATACATTATCCCTCTTAGTAGTTTGTTTGTCTGTTCTACTTAATATGACTGGTTTAATTCTGTAATTAATACACAGTTATTCTTAAGTGTTAAAAATTAACTGAAATGTGATCCCTGTTAAACATAAGAGTGGGGATAAGAGAGGGAAGAGATGTATAATTTGGGACATGCTCCAGCTGACTTGCCCCAAATGGTAGAGTTAAAAACATACCAGGGGATTCCAATTCAATCCCATCAAGGTGGCATGTACCAATGCCATCTCACTATTCCAAGTGATCAATTTCAGTTCACAATTGATCATAATGAAAGGACTAAGAGTCAAAGGGAGCACATAAACAAGTCTAGTACCTGCTAACACTAACCGATGGAATAAATAAAGGGGAGAGTGATCCAACATGGGAAGTGAGATACTCAGCAGACTCATAGAATGGCAGATGTCCTAAATAGCACTCTGGCCTCAGAATCAGCCCTAAAGGCATTCGGATCTGGCTGAAAAGCCCATGAGAGAATTTCAGGCATGGAAAGCCAAGACACTCTGGCAAAAGATCTCTGTGAGTGAGATCCCAGTGGAAAGAACAGGTCTTCAAAGAAGGAGGTACCTTTCTCTGAAGGGAGGAGAGAACCTCCACTTTGACTATGACCTTGTCTAAACAAGATAAGAATCGGAGAACTCAGAGGGCTTCCATAGCCTTGGAAACTCATGACCGGAGCATAGGGAGACTACTGATGCCATAGACAGGAGTGTCAATTGGTAAAGTCAACAACAGGAGTCACTGTGCACTTACTCCTCATGTAGGATCTCTGTCCTTAATGTGCTGTGTATTGAGATTTAATGCTATAACGAGTACTCAAACAATATATTTCACTTTGTGTTTTCATGGGGGTGCAAACTGTTGAAATCTTTACTTAGTGTATACTAAACTGATCTTCTGTAAAAAAAAAAAAAAGAAAGAAAGAAATAATCAACTCCCAACTTGACTCTCACTGGGATTAAACATGACAATAGGTCTGATCTGATTTCATCATCACTTAAAAAAATCATCTATTATTTTTCACTTTATGTTTCTGTGTGGGAGCAAACTGTTGAAATCCTTACTTAATGTATACTAAGCTGATCTTCTGTATATTAAGTTAATCGAAAATGAATCTTGATGTGAATGGAAAGGGAGAGGGAGTGGGAAAGGGGAGGGTAGTGGGTGGGAGGGACGGTATGTGGGGGAAGCCATTGTAATCCATAAATCGTACTTTGGAAATTTATATTCATTAAATAAAAGTTAAAAAAAAGAAAAAAAAATTAAAAAAAATGAAATTCTGTCATTTGCAATAAAATGGATGAAACTGAAAGTCATTATATTTAGTGAAATAAGCCATTCACAAAAAGACAAAAATCATGTTTTCCCTGATCTGTGGTAACTAATAGAGTACCTAAAAGGTAATCTATATAACTGAAATTGAAACTTTAGGATGCAATGATTTTGAACAGTTCTTGTCTTGATTGTTAAGGAACAAATTTTTTGTTTGTTTCTTTATTTTTCCTTCATACTGTTTTTGTGATCTTTACTTAGTTTAGAGTTAATCTTTATTTTTTTTTTTTGATAGGCAGAGTGGATAGTGAGAGAGAGAGACAGAGAGAAAGGTCTTCCTTTACCGTTGGTTCACCCTCCAATAGCCGCCGCGGCCGGTGCACTGTGGCCCGCGCTCTGCGCTGATGCGATGGCAGGAGCCAGATGCTTCTCCTGGTCTCCCATGGGGTGCAGGGCCCAAGCACTTGGGCCATCCTCCACTGCACTCCCTGGCCACAGCAGAGAGCTGGCCTGGAAGAGGGGCAACCAGGACAGAATCCGGTGCCCCGACCGGGACTAGAACCTGGTGTGCCGGCGCCGCAAGGCAGAGGATTAGCCTAGTGAGCCACGGAGCCAGCTAGAGTTAATCTTATGAGTATAAAGTTAACTGAAAACAGATCTTTGTAAAAAATAAGAATGGGAATAGGAGAGGAAGAAAGAAGTGTGGAAGTTTGGGCGGGAAGGAGGGTGGAGTGGGAAGAATCACTATGTTCCTAAATTTGTACATATTAAACGAATAAGTTTTTATTTTAAATAATAGGTTTGTAGGTAAAAAATAGGAAACCCATGTGTATTTATTCATAATCTGTATTTTTTCATGAAATATTTAAACACTAATAGTTTTTCTTTACCTTAAAATTGGATCGTTTATACATTTATGTCCATGTCTCTGGTAACTATAAATAGAAAGAAATTTACCACTTAAATGTATTAGGTATACTGAGGGTATTAGTGAATTATTATTTAACTGTGTATAATGAACTTAAGGATTATCATTTATCTTCAATAATGATTATATCATCCTGCTATGGGCATGTATGTAGAATTGACACAACCTTGATAGAAAAATCATAAAACTGTCTTTAAGTGAATCATATCACATAATAGCTGGAATCTTTTTAAATTAATATTTTCTAATGGAATACAAATCTGAGATCAGAGAAACATGCATGGTAGTGGAGAAGAAAGGAATTAAGGTGATGAAGACTGAATCTCAGGATGAAAGATAAGGATAAGCTTCAAGCTATCTTGAATAGGAATGGAAAGGGATGGCAAGGCAAGGAAGCAATAACAGAGAAAGTAATTCTCTTATCTGTTAGTCTGACAGAAGAGACAGCCTGACCGTCTGGAGTGTCAGAAAGCAGACACTAAGGACCCTGGCAGAGTGCAGGAAGTGGTGTTTGTAGTGGATCACAATGCAAGCTCACTAGACTGGTGGAAACAGAAATAAGGCATTGTAGATCAACCTGAACAGGAGGAAAATTCTTCTGTCAGTCATCAAGACTTGGGAACTGCTGTTTCAAAGTACTAGCTCTAAGTGTTGTGCTACCCCCTGCCTTGATAAAGCTGTCTCTAACTCACCTCCTGTAGAGAACTGAAGTCAGCACATTGGAGAATTTTGCACAGCTGGAAAACAAACCTGATGTACAAGGCAGTTTATCAAAGCCCTGTATAAGCAGGAATGGGTGGAAGTTACCCAAGATCCCAGTGCCTATTTCTTTTCATTGAAAGTTTTATATATGAATTATATTGTATTAACTTTCTCAAAATATGTTCATGATAAGAACATTTACCTGTTCAATGCTTTAAATCCTCCCATGCATTTTAGAAAATGTCTTATCTGAAACAATCCACATACAAAAATTACCTGGTAAAATTACTTTTTAAAATGAATTGATATTTAGATATAAAATGAAAATGCTCAGAAAATATCATAGCTAAACTTTAATGAGTTCCTTAAATTATTTCTTCAGTTCCTTTTTATCAATTTTAATAGTCATGTTTGTGTCACTTTTGCTTAGGTTGACTCTGGATATAAGTAAAAATGCTTTTGCAATATTAATTTTTCTCACTTTAGGAATTTTTCTAGTAACACGTTAGAGAAGAAATCAGATGAGTAATTTAGTATTGTAAAAACACATCACACAATTTTCATTAAACACTTATACTGCAGTAATATATGAGCGTAATACATTTGACAACAGAATTTAGGTATTCTGTTACATTCCAAAGTTTAATCTTATTTGGGATTATCCTCAATTAGTGATCAGATAATTCAAGAACTTATTTAAAGTGGGAATTTCTGAGGAAGGATGGAGGGATTGATTAAATCATAGTTGAAGGACATCTAAACAGAGATCATACATGTTCCTGACATGTAATCACCAGCAGAAGCAGCACGCTGGTCCCATATGAGGTCAGAGAATGGGGATATAACTGTGGGCATCTTGATTGTCTCCACCCACCTCAGCCCGAATGATGAAATCTGAGGCTTCTAGAAAGGAGCATCATCACCGGAGGTGGCCAGATGCAGCTCAAAGCAAAGCTTCCAATTATTTGTGATTTGAGATAGTCACAGAAAACAATGTTGGAACTGAACAAAATGGTAATATAAGACTGTGGCTTTTATTTTAAGTATTAGGAATGTAGAAAACAATGTAGAAAATGTCATAAGTTAAATATTACAAATAAATTTCCTAAAATGCATGCCATAAACTATGACATACAGAGAAGAAATTGACATATATAGGACATATGCATTAAACATAAAGAAGACAGTATGTATCAACAATCTGTTGGACACACAAGACACTTTGCTGGTTACTTGGGAGGGTCCCAGTATTCCAAAAAAGAGTGAGATATATTCCTAAATACTACCAAAGAGATTTTTGTGTTTCCTCATTTGAAAGATAGACCCCAAAAATTTAGCTCCTGAGAACCTATTTACAGCCACAATGACCCTTTTTTTTAAATTTATGCTTCATATTCAACCTGCATGTATCAATCTATTTTAAACATTTTGCTTTCTCAGAAATGATGTATTCATAACCTAAACCATCATTCCCACACTCTTATAAAATTCTTGGATATTTTGATCTATTCTATTTACTACCTGTCCTCAACACTGATTTCCTGTACCATCCTGATCATACCTACTAATTCACTAAGACTTTGGCATATCTGCTGCTCTCACCTCAAAATCCAACTGTCCTTGGCCGGTGCTGCGGCTCACTAGGCTAATCCTCCGTGTGCAGTGCCGGTGCACCAGGTTCTAGCCCAGGTTGGGGCGCCGAATTCTGTCCCAGTTGCTCCTCTTCTAGTCCAGCTCTCTGCTGTGGCCTTGGAAGGCAGTGGAAGATGGCCCAGGTCCTTGGCCCCTGCACCCAAATGTGAGACCAGGAGGAAGCACCTGGCTCCTGGCTTCGGATCGGCGCAGTGCACTGGCTGTAGTGGCCATTTTGGGGGTGAACCAATGGAAAAAGAAAGCCCTTTCTCTCCGTCTCTCTCTCTCACTGTCTAAATATGCCTGTAAAAAAAAAATGGTGCCAGCATCCCATATGGGTTCTTGTTCTAGTCCCAGATGCTCCTCTTCCAAGCAAGCTCTCTGCTGTGGCCTGGGATAGCAGTAGAAGAGGACCCAAGTCCTTGGGCCCCTGTACTCACATGGGAGACCTCGAGGAAGCACTTCATTCCTGGATTCGGATCAGCGCAGCTCCAGCCATTGTGGCCATTTGGGGAGTGGACCAACTGAAGGAAGATCTTTCTCTCTGCTTCTCCCTCTCACTGTCTGTAATTCTCTCTCTCAAATAAATAAATAAAATCTTAAAAAAATAAAAAAAAAGACATTTGTGTTATATGTTCTTAGCTCAAATTATATTGCTCCGTGCAAATATATAAATCCTAAACATTACATAGTTAAGACTACCAAAAACTGTTTCTCTATTTTCCAACTTAGTTTTTAGACATGCTGTAAAGGTTGCTTCTAAGTAATTCTAATATTTCAAGCACAGTGGTACTCTACAACAGTGAGTATACAAGAGAAAATAAATGATTGGGAAAGCATGTTATGAATTCTATAATGATTTAGAACAAATGAGACAGTAAGACTTTATTCATAGACTGGAGATGGCACTAAAAATTCTGTGTTGAATGTATACTATCACTATTATATATTTAATTCTTACAACTATTAGAAGGAAGCTATGTTTGTTGTTTCTTCATTAAGTGAGAAAATGGGCACACAGTGTATTTTGTTTTTAAAATTACCAGGTAGGTTTATATGCCTTTGTTACATACTAACCCCATCTTCCAACATCAATTTAGTCCAATAAGTTCAGCCCTTTCATCCTCTGGTTTTAGGCATTATGAGCAGCTAACTCAGTGCACATTCCTACAATTTCATTTGTTCTCTGATGCAGAGTTTCCATTTCAAGATCTTGAAGAAGTACATATGCCATAGTTTCAAGTTTTTCTGCAAATGGTTTAGCCATTTACCAGTCACTGAAAATGCACAGTTGCAGAGAAGTAGGGGTTTTACTTAACAATAAATGCCAAGAGTAATTTGGACACTATAAATGATGAAGTGTGTGGTTGCTCTAAGAAACAATCTGACAGCTCAGCTCCATCTGTTAAACTACAGGATGCCTGCTAATGATTTTAGAGAGCTAACTTACGTTACCTGGGAGAAAGCCAAGTAATGCACCTTTCAAAAATTTCTGCAGTAAAATCAATGACTTCAACAAGTAATTCAAGTCATTGCTTTTTCTTATTCAACTAACTTTTATGCTGTATATGACTTTAATAGTTCTTTTTTCCAGACTTCTGAAATCTTGAGTCGATTAACACACACACACACACACACACACACTCTCTCTCTCATACACACACACACACACAAATATCTTGTGTCCCACACAGTCTAATTAAATTAATACTGTGAAGATACTATAAAACCTGGTGCCAGTGCCTAGATGCCTTAAATTCCTAATTTTCCTTAGAAACAAATGTGTGGTTAAGAGTATTGATTCAGAACTGATGTTTAATTGATTTCAGTATGTTCATGGCTTGGGGCTACAATCATATCCTGTTATGTTATGTGCCTTCCTTGAAAAACTGCCTTGTCAAATATATTTCAAAAATGTCTGACATGTGGCACTAAGTGTTGCATGACTCTCTGAGAATAGGAATGTAACTCACAATTTGTCTCTTGATCATTTTCATGTTGAATGAAGGTGGAAAAACACTGATACATATTTCAGATACAATTTTTTTCCTTAAGACTATCACAGAAGTTTCTTTCAGAGCAAACAATGGCATCACCAAGCACTAGTGTCCAGTCACATGCACACAGATTGGTATTGGTCCTAAGCCTCTGTTCAGTGAATGCAAGCAAGTCAAAAGAATGTTGATTTACTATGTGTCCACCATCAAAACAATATGGTTTTCTTTAAACACCTTGCTTCTCCTCTCTATTTCATTTGGTTCAAAAGCAAAATTGAGACAGTGTTATTCACAATTGGAAACTGACTGCTAATAGAGTCATTAGAGTACATAGATGCATATGCATCATTTGCCATTGTTTTAGAAAAAATGGAGAAGTAAAGATTAAAAGAGAAATTGGCACAGATCTAAATACTTAGAATAAGCTTGAACATTACATTCTTGAAAGTGTTTTTCAATTTAAGTAAAAATAATGAAATAAGCATTTATAAAGAAAATAGAGTACACAAAGAAACGTTAGCAGAAGCAGCAGGAGCTTTGAAGGGAATAAAGCAAACTAAGTTGATTGCCATTCAATGAAGTGATGACACTGAGAAAAAAGAACAATGAAGATACCTTATATATTGTGGATATTTTTAAGAAAAAAATCATGATTCTTTAATAATTTTGTATTTTAACCACAGAAGATATTGTATAATAATAACCAATTCAGTCTTTTGGCTGAGAAGGTAGCCACTGTGTTCACTGGAACTCTCCTGAAGGTTTAAGATTGATTGACTTGAAAGACAGTAACAGAGAAAAAGGGAATGACATAGAGGGAGAGATCTTCTGTTTGGTGGTTTACTCTCCAAGTGGAAGCAGCATCTAGGTTTGAGTCAAGTCAAAGTCTGGAGTCCGGGTCTCCCACATGGGTGGCAGAGGCACAAGCACTTGGACCATCTTCTGTTGCCTTCCCAGATGAATTAGCAAGAAACTGGATTGGAAGCGGAGCAGCTGGAACTCAAACCAGCACTCTGATATGGGATGCCTGTGTCCTAAGTGCAGAGTTAACTTACTGTGCTACAATGGTAGGCCCTCTAGAACTGGTGTTAGTAAGTCCCTAAACATATTGTCTCATCTGGAATTCAGATTTTTGTAATTCACCTGTTTAGGAAACTCACCTAATAGCACTAAAAGCAGAATGAGGGCTTCTTAGTTTCAAGATACTTAGCACAATTTAACAATGGCAACAGAAAATATCTAGAAATACAAAGATTACCATTGAAAGATGGATTTAGCTTGAGAGAAGCTATTTTCTGTATTGTTGACATTGATTGGGCCCAAAATAAAGGTTAGTATATCAAATCTAGCAGTACATTTTAAAAGATTAATTTATTTGTTTATTTGAAAGAACAAAAAAGGGACATACATACACATACACACACACACACACACACATACTCACACATCTTCCATCTGCTGGTTCACTCCCCAAATGGCCACAATAGCCAGGGCTGGGACAGGGCAAAGCCAGGAGCCAGGAGCTTCATCTGAATCTCTCACACGGGAGCAGGGGCCAAAGCACTTGACCCAGAACCATCTTCTGCTACCTTCCAAGCTGCATTAGCAGGGATCTGGATCAGAAGTGGAGCAGCCATGATACAAATGGGCAGTAATATGGGATGCCAGCATTGCAGGCCAGAGCTTAAGCCATTGCATTGCAATGCTGCCCCTCCACACCACAGAAGTAAATTTTAATCAGTATATTTGGAAAGGGACTACCAGTACCTCAGAGTGTTGGGAAACTTGATGTAAACTCTTTCCTAAAATAAATAAATAGACAACCACTACACTAATAAAACTTTACTTCCTATGTTTCTCTATACCTGTTAGACTGAAATTAACACCCATATTTATGCTATATGACCCTTCTTTCTCAGCACTGTATTAATATGCTCTCTCTTTTTGAAACATCCATTCATACTCCAAATATCCTGAGATAGCCACATACTTAGGAGCTCTCATCCTGGTTGCCAGATTAACCTCCCTGGCTGTGGTACCTCCTGGCCCCACAGTAACTCTGTATATTTATACAAAAACCTCTCACTAGCATTAATTGTCCAGTCTCAGGTATCAGGAGTTTATAAAAAAGGAAAAATTTTTAAGTGGCAAAAAATTTTAGTGAGTAAGATATCTCACTGTAATGTATTTCTAAATGACTAATAACAAATAATTTTTAGTTTTTGCTAGTACACATGCTAGTATGTAAACATTTTGCAAACTGAGTTCATATTTATCATCTCACTTGGTCCTCCTAATATTACTATATGCGATAGCAGTTATTATTATCTCCACTTACAGGTTAAAAAATGAGGTTCAGTGAACTTACACATCTTGACAAAGTTCATTCAGTTAGCTCATGCCAGACCATTATTGTTCATATTTCTTCCAAATTTGATTCATCTAATGCATTATTCCTATTATTAGCTGCTATTTTCAGTTTCCATTTATGACAAATCAAGGTAATAAGAGAACACAAGGCAAGTGGTAATAAAAAAAGGTTAATCTGTGAAAATATTTCTATGAAGAAGTTAGCAGAGAGAATTAGGAAGATCTTGATACAAAAGTAGGCATAGATAATTTTTATAAGGAAAAAGAAACAATAAAAAGTAAAACATGTACCCAATCCTGTCTGGGAATATAGATACAAAAGAAAAACACAAAATAAATTGTAGCTAATCAAATCCAGCAATAATTTTTGATTTATGCAATCATGAACAGAATTCTATCAATGTAATTATAACAATGTAATTTATCACATTTACAGAACAAAGAAGAAAAGCTACCTAATGATATGAACATATTTGGGGAGGGGAGAAGAATGTATCAAACACAATCCTCAGGTGTAATTTTTTAAAGTACAAACTAGAAATGGAAGGAATTGTATTGACTTGACTGTGCTTAAATTACTATATTATCTTCCTGCATATAAATTACTCCAAAGCTTAGTATTTTAAGCATACATATTTATTATCTCAGTTACTATGGGTTAATGTTCTAAGAATGATTTAGTTGGATGGTTCTAGCTAATGGTCCCTCATGAGATTGCAGTCAACGATGTCAGCTGGAATTACATTCTTCTGAAGACTTGAAAGGAACTAAAGCTTCTGATCCCTACGTGGCCCACTCACGTGACTGCTGGCTGGAGGCTTTAGAGCCACTCATGACATAACACCTAACTTCATTCGGAGCAAGGGATACAGGGACTGAGGCAGAGAAATCTCTGTAATTTATAGCCCTCAGACATGACATAATATCAGTTCTAATATATTCTATCATTATGCACATGGACTCTGAAAGAAACTGAGAGGAAGTTGCATAAGAGCTTGAAGATAGGGGACAAGGATCACTGGAAGCAGCTTTGCTGGCTGGCTAGCACATTCATTTATTCAAAATTTAGAATGAAAATTAGTCTCCTGCTGTTCAACATTGTAGTGAAGGTCTTATTCAACATAACAATGCAAGAGGAAGAAATTGAGACTGAAAAATAAAATTATATAAATTCTATAAAAATAAGCTATACATGGATTATATGACATGTGGTATTGCATAATCTTTAGGAGAGTACACTCAGGCCATTCCATGTGAGTTCAAATCATGACTTTACCAGTTACTGAAAATGTAACATTGGACAAATTACTCTACCATTCTGTGTCTCAGATTCTTCATTTTGAAATTGAGATAATAATACATATCCTTAATGTTATTGTGAGAACATCTAAAATTGTACCTAATACAGAGAAAGTGACAAATACTGGTAGTTGCTCTTATTTTCAGTTACAACCAAATCCAAAAATCAAGAAAGTTGCTGGGATAAGATTACAAAGAAAATTAATAATATAACTAAAACTATCAAAGACCAATTCAAAGTTGATAATTTTAAAGATAAAGAAGTGAGACTAGTAGATGGCTTAGTAGGTTAAGTGTCCAACTCTCATGCCAGCATCCCATATGGGTGCTGTTTTAGGTCCCAGCTGCTCCCGCTGATAGCCTGGGAAATCAGTGAAAGATTGACCAAGTGGTTGGGTCCCTGCATCCCTATGGGAGACCTGGAAGAAGCTCCTGGCTCCTGGCTCCTGGCTTTGGATTGGCCCAGCTCCAGCCATTGCTTCCATCTAGAGAGTGAACCAATGGATGGAAGACCTTTCTGTCAATTTCTCCCTCTTTCTGTCTGCAACTGACTCTCGAATAAATAAATAATTCTTTTAAAAAAAACTGAGGCCTGTATTGTGGCAAGCAAGTTAAGCCCATGTTTGCAATGCCAACATCCATATTGGGTCATATTCCATATTGGAGCACCAACTTGAGTCCCAGCTACTCTACTTGTGATCCAGCTCTCTTTTTTTTTTTCTTTTTTTTTTGGACAGGCAGAGTGGACAGTGAGAGAGAGCGAGAGACAGAGAGAAAGGTCTTCCTTTGCTGTTGGTTCACCCTCCAATGGCTGCTGCGGCCGGCGCGCTGCGGCCAGTGCACCGCGCTGATGCGATGGCAGGAGTCAGGTACTTATCCTGGTCTCCCATGGGGTGCAGGGCCCAAGCACTTGGGCCATCCTCCACTGCACTTCCTGGCCACAGCAGAGAGCTGGCCTGGAAGAGGGGCAACTGGGACAGAATCTGGCGCCCCAACCGGGACTAGAACCCGGTGTGCCAGCGCCGCAATGCGGAGGATTAGCCTAGTGAGCCACGGCGCTGGCTCAGCTCTCTTCTAATGTGCCTTTCAAGGCATTGGAAGATGGCCCAAGTTCATGCTCTTACAATCCATATGGAATCCTGGATGGATTTCCAGGTCCTGGCTTTGTCCTGGCCCAGCACCAACTATTGTGGACATTTGAGGAGTCAATCAGTGAATGGAAAATCTGTCTAATTCCCTCTGTGTCACTGCCTTTCAAATAAATAAATAAATGTTCACTAAGATGAAGACTCCACTTGAAATAACAAAAAATATAAAATGTCTAGTTGTAAATCTAAGAAAATATATCTATATTTTCACAGATGAAATTATTAAGGATAGGCAATAACACTTGCATCAATGGAAAGTTGTGTCATGTTAAAGGCTGGTAATATTGTCATAAAGATGTCAGTTCAATCCGAATTAATTGTAAATTTGGTTATCAATTATATTTAACCAGTAAAAGCCATCTCCAAGGCATATTACAGTTAAACTCTCAAAAATTCAAGATAAAGAAATATATTTTTAAAGAAACAGCAAGAGAAAACGTCAAGTCACATATAAGGGAATCTCCATTAGACTACCAGAAAATTTATCAACAGAAATCATAGATCAAAAAAAGAACTGGATGGTATATTTAAAGTCCTAGAATAAAAATACTGATAACCAAGAACACTATACCCACCAAAGCTATCCTTAGGCAGTGAAAAAAATAAAACAGAATCTTTCAAAAATAAGCAAAAAGTGACAGAAGTGGAAAAAACCAACATAGTGGCTGAATCAGACACTCTGGCAACCATTTCCCCACAGAGAGATATTCATACATCAAGTTATCTTCAAATAACTTAGGGAGCCAATACTGTGACATAGCAGGTAAAGCCACCACCTGTAGTGCTGGCATCCCACATGGGTGCTGGTTTGAGTTCTGGCTGCTCCACTTCTGATCCAGCTCTCTGCTATGGCCTGGGAAAGCAGTAGAGGATAGCCTGAGTCCTTGGGCCCCTACACCTGCTTGGGAGATGCAGAGGAAGCTCCAGGCTCCTGGCTTCAGATCGGCACTGCTCTGGCCATTGTGGGCATCTGGGGAGTGGACCAGCAGATGGAAGACCTCTCTCTCTCCTCTCTCTCTCTCTCTCTCCTCTCTCTCTCTCTCTCTCTCTCTCTGCATCTGCTTCTCTGTGGCTCTACCTTTCAAATAAATAAACAAATCTTTGAAAATAAAACACAACAAAACAAAAGGAAAAAACCCAAAGAGCATTAGAAGCTATTTGGGAGATTATAGTGCTTTGCCTTGATATAATAACTAGAAAAAAATCTCATTGAAAAAAAGTAGAGGATAGAGTTTCCCATGTCAGATCCAAAGAGCATGGGATGAAGAGAGATGTCTCTTGCTTGGAAAACAGATGAGAACTGAGTCCTAGTACTAGGTTTACTTCAACCAACTTCATTTGGATTAAGCCCTGGGACCCCACCCCAAGCCTGTATCCATAGACTGAGTATTTGTAGCCTTCACCATCATTCCCCCAACTTCCAGCAGAAAGTGAAACTCCAGCCATGCAGAGAGGCCAGGAGAGGAAGCTTAGTACTGTGCTTCGGTCCTCAGAGTGCAGCCTACCTTGATGAGAACTGATACCTGTTAAAACCCAAAGACCTACACCTTCAGCTGCTGCTAATAGACTAAGCTTCTAGACTTCCCCAACATCAGGTGGAGACATGGTTCTGTTAGACTATGGCATGTGTCACTGCTGGACACAGTTGGCCTAGGCAGACCAACTGTCTGAGACTTTGTGGGGCTTGATGACTATGGGACTCAGTAGTGACAACCTTGGGTCAGTCAGAGTAGACTAGACTCTGCCTGTATCTCTATACTCCACCCTCAGGCAGACAGCAAGGAATCATAGAACTATGTTTTGGGACCCAAAGTCCAGTACTGTGTATATTCTAATGCTTTCCATCTATAGGCAAATGGCTATGGACAGAGTCTTTGGACTGGCACCAGCATCAGGTAGGGACCTGTACTCTAGTGAGGTGGTAGTGTTTTGGCATGTGTCACCACCAGCCTTGTATGGGCCTGGTGTGCACAATCAAGATTGAACAGGGCCTCATGGCTCTGGGGCCCAAGTGTGATCTACCTAGCACCTAACTGTGTAGCTGAGGAGTTGCCCCATCACCCTTCCTACAACCATCAGCTGGCAACAAAGAATCATGGATTTGTTGTTGTTTTCTTTTTTCTTATTATTTTTTTTGAGGTGGGGGTAACACATTGCCAGGCTGATGAAACCCAGAATTGGGCAAATCCTAATGGTCACTATTGCTAAGTCAGTGCCTGTAGACAGAGTATCTGGACAGGTCCTAGAGCAATGTGGACTTCGTGGTAATTTTTAAGCAGCCATATCCCATCCAGTATTACTATTGGCAGGTAGGTGCAGCAATGAACAGTGAGCCCATGTCAACAGCACAGACTGTAATAGGGTGGGCTTTTATTTATTTGAAAGACAGAGTTACAGAGAGAGGTAGAGACGGAGAAAGAGGTCTTCCATCTGCTGGTTCACTCCCCAGATAGCAGCAATGGCCGAAGCTGTGCCAATCCGAAGCCAGGAGCCAGGAGCTTTTTCTGGGTCTCCCACGTGGGTGCAGGGGCCAAAAGACTTGGGCCATCTTCCACTGCTTCCCCAGGCCGTAGCAGAGAGTTGGATCAGAAGTGGAACAGCCAAGTCTTGAACTGGTGACCATATGGAATGCCGGTGCTTCAGCCCATGGTATTAACCTGCTGCACCACAGTGCCCGCTCACAGACTACTACTTTCTAGATATTTTGCAAGTTCATACTGAACAAGACTCCAACTGGACATTTTCAATACATTTGAATTTAGGGAGTATTATTTGACCGAGTCAGTAACAATATATCAACAGTGGATCTAGGGAAAATCCAGACAGGGTGCTGTCTAGTGTTGAAATAGCAGACATATCCATAGGCTCAGAGAAAATAAACAGAATGCTTAGAATTTTGACAAGGACAGTCTCAAGTGAATCCAGAAAAGTTTAATAATTCAATGAATAGACAAGTTCATACACCAAGAAGCACCAAAAGCTTCCTGGGAACCATGTCCTCACCTGAAGAGCAAAATAAGGTGCCAGTAAGCATCTTGGGGAGTAAAATTTCCAAAAGCTTGGATCATAACTTAAAATATCATTTTTAAGGAAACTAAGCAAAATGTAAGTGAACACAGAAAAAATAATTTAATTTTCTAACAGAAAGATTTGATAGAAAGAAGGAAATAATTAAACAAAAACAAAGAGAAATCCTCAATAGAAAAGTTCATGAATTTTTGCAACGAAAGGAAATAATAGCAGAATATATCAATAAGTAAAAAGAATCAGTGAACTTGAAGTAAGACAATTTGAAAATACACAGTTGGAATTTTTTTTTTCAGTGAAGAGAACTGAAGAATGATTATAGGGACTAGGGACAACACGAAAATAGCAAATATCCCTGTTTCTGGGGCTCGAGGGGAATTTGAGAAAGCCAAAAGGCTAGAAAGCACATTCAAAGAAATAATGGCAGCTAACAGAGCACAAAAATGTAATGTGCCTGAGCCAAATTTGCATTTTGAGCTGATTATTGTTTACAGCCTTTGTCCCTAATGTTGAGGAACAGTGTTATTTTCTTCTTACCACGTGTTGAATTACTTACTTAGTGGAGGGTTAATCTTGTGATTATAAAATAAGCTGAAAGTATGCCATTGTAAAAATTAAAAGAAAGATTAAGAAAGGAAGAAGGAAGGAGGGTGGGAACATGGACAGCATAGGGGATAGAGTGGTAAGTCTCACTCTGATCCAAAATCTGTTTACATGAAATACGTGAGAATTTATTCACCTTATATTCATATAAAATATGTAAAAATAGAAAGAAAATTAAAAAAAGGATAATGACAGAAAACTTTCTAAACATGGAGAATGTTACAACTATGCAAAGGAAGGTCAAAGGTCTCCAGTCAGATACAATCAAAGTCTACCACAAGAAATATTATTATCAAGCTCTCTAATGTTAGAGAGGATTCACAAGCTACAAAAAAGGAAGCAAAAAACTAATAAAGGGGTCCCAATTTGCCTGAATGCTAGCCTCTCAGCAGGAACCATACGGGCCATGATGGATGTGATAAGATTTTTATGGTACTGAAGGGAATAAAAATTCCAACCAATAATAGTATACTTAGTAAAGCTGTCCTTCAGATATGAGGCAGAGATAAAGATATTCCAGGACAAACAAAAGCTGAGAGAATTTATCACCACTAGACCAGCCTTAAAAGAAATACTAATGGAAGTTCTTCAAAGTGAAAGAGACACTAATGAGTAAGAAAAAAAGTCAGAAAATAAAAAAAAAAAACATTGGTAAGAATGACTATACAAATTCAGAATGCTTTCATCTTATAAATATAATTCATAAGCCATTTACATTTTAGTGTGAAGATTAAAAAAAGTTAACTATTACATCTAAGTGTCAACTGATGGGCAACACAGAAAGGTAAAATGAAGCATCAAAAATTCAAAATGTGGGAGTAATGGATTCAAAAGGTAGAGTGCTTTATCAGTACTACTTGTTTTTTATTTTTCTCTGTCCCAGTCTTTTCAATAAACGTTCTTATTCTTCTAGTTCCTTGAAGTGCAGCACTAGGTTGCTTATTGAGATATTTGTTTTGCTTTATTTTGTTTTTAAGTGCAGGAACTGACTGATTTAACTTCCCTCTCAGTGCTGCATTGCTGTATCCCAAAGTTTTGATGTGTTGTATTTACATTTTAATTAACTTCAGAAAATTTCAAATTTCTCCCTTGATTTTTTTATGAGCTGTTGATTTTTCAGAAGGCAAAAGGATTTTTTGTAACCTTCATGATAACCATAAAGCAAAAACCTGTAATAGGCTAACCAAAAATAATAAGCAAAGAATTAAAGTACACCACTAGATGGGGCCAGCACCCTGGCGCACTAGGTTAATCTTCTGCCTGTGGTGCTGGCATCCCATATGGGTGCCGGATTCTAGTCTTGGTTGCTCCTCTTCCAGGCCAGCTCTCTGCTGTGGCCCGGGAGTGCAGTGGAAGATGGCCCAAGTGCTGGGCCCCTGTACCCACATGGGAGACCAGGAGTAATAACCTGGCTCCTGGCTTTGGATCGGTGCAGCTCCAGCCATGGTGGCCATTTGGGGAATGAACCAACAAATGGAAGACATTCTCTCTGTCTCTCTCACCGTCTGTAACTCTACCTGTAAAATAGATAAATAAAAATCTTTTAAAAAAATACACCACTAGAGAAAAATCACTTATCCAAGAATGAGGATTGTAAATTAACAACAAAGAAACTACAATATAAATACAAAACAAATATCAAAATGGCAATACTAAGACATTAACTGTCAATAATTTAAATTCTATGAGCCAAGTTATAAAATAAAAATACATAAAGTGAATAAATGGATTTTAAAAATAGGAACCCAGTATAAGCTGCTTATCATAAATTCACTTCCCCTCTAAGGACACACATCAACTTAAAGTGAAGGGCTAGAACACAATATTCCAGGCAAATGGAGCCCAAAAGAAAGCAGGAGTAGCCATACTTCCATCTTATTGAATAGATAAAAGCATTTTAAATTAATATCTGTAAAAAGAGCCCAGGAAGGTCATTATGTAATGATAAAAGGGTCACACAGCAAGAGAAAATAATACTTGTAAATATATATACACCCAATTTTGGAGCACTAAAATAAATAAAACAAATGTTAATACATCTAATGGGTGAGATACATCCCAATAAAACAGTAGTAGAAAAATTTAACACTTCACATTCAGTAATGAACATACCATCTAGACAAAATTAACAAAGAAACAGCAGATTGAATTGTATCCTACATGAATTAGACCTAACAGACATCTGCAGAACATTCAATTCAACAGCTGCTGAATTCACAGTTATCTCAATAGTAAATGGACATTTTCCAGGATAGATCCACATCTCAGCAAATTTAAAAGAGTAGAAACCATACAGATTATCTTTTCTGAATACAAGGCAATAAAAGTAGAAGTCAGTAATAAGAAGCTGATAATTGCATAAATATATGAAAATTAACAACTTACTTCTGAACAAGCAAGAGCTCATGGAAAAAATCAAGGAGGAAATTTAAAATTTTCTTGAAATTAATCAAAATGCAAATACCACACATCAAAACTTATGGGATACAGCAATGCAGCACTAAGAGGGAATTTAAATCAATCAGTTCCTGCATTTAAAAACAAAATGAAACAAAATTCCCAATTAGCAACTTAGTGCTTCTCTTCAAGGAACTAGAAGAATATGAATAAATCAATCCAATACAAAGTTAGTAAAACAACGGAAAGAATAGAACTCAGATCACAAGTAAATAGAAAAGAATTTAAAAATTTTTTAAAAAATCAATGAAAAAAGGAGGCAGTTTGTAGGCAAGAAACAAAACTGATAAACACCTGGGTAGATCAACTAAGAAAAAAGAGAGAAGATGAAATATATAGAATCAAATGCAAAAATGGAGAACTATAATTAACATTTCAGAAATAAAAAATTGTAAGAAATCATTATGAACAACGATATAGCAACATACTCAAAACCAAGAAGAAATGGACAAAATTTGAACATAAGTACCTTACTAAGATTGGATCATGAGGAAATAGAATACCTAAACTGACTAATAATGAGTAGTGAGATTGAGTCAATCATAAAGAAAAAAACTGAATCCAGCAGCACATTACAAAGATTATTCACTATGATCAAGTTGGATTCATACCAGGGATGTATAGATGATTCAACATATGTAAATACATAAATATGATGACCCACATCAACAGAATGAAAAAAAAATCACATGATCATCTCGATAGCTACAGAATGCCATTTGATGAAATTAAATAAATTTTTGCCATTTAAAAACTCTGAATAATTAGGTACACAAGGACTAGACCTCAACATAAAGAAGATCATATGTAGTAAGGCATCAGCTAACATTACCTTTAAAGATAAAATGCTGAAGATTTTCTCTCTAAGATCTAGAATGGGACAAGGATGGCCACTGTCATCACTTTCATTCAACATTGCACTTGAAGTTCTCACTGGAATGAATAGGTAAGAGAAATAAATAAAGGACATCCAAATCAGCAAGGAAGAAGTCAAATCATCATTACTTGCAGAAGACACATCTTTTATATAGAAAATCTCATATTCCAACAAAAAGCTGTTAAAATTAATAAATAAATTCAGCAAAGTTGGAAGATAAAATGTACAAAAATCAGTAGCAATGTTATTCACCTATAGTGAATCATCTGAAAAAAATTGACAAAACAATCTCATTTCCAGTAGATACCAAAAAAAAAAACAAAAAAAAACCAGATAGTACCTGATTCATAGGGATAGTTTTACAAAAGAGGTAAAAAAAATACAATCAATGAAAACTATGCATCATTTGCAAAAGAAATTGAAGAGAACATAGAGAAATGGAAAGATAGTTCATGTTTAGGGATTGGCAGAATAAGTAAGGCTAAAATGTGCATACTGCCCAAAGTGACTTGTATATTTAATGTAACCCCTGTCAAGATTCCAATGACATTTTTCACAGATCTGGAAAATCAGTATGAACTTAAAGATTCCCAACACAAACAATTTATGATACTGGAGAAGAGAGAAATATTAATTACCCTGATTTGATCATTAAAAATTGTATACATGTATCCATGTACCACTGTACCCTATAAATATGCATGATTATACATCAATTCAAAAACTTGTATAATCCAGTATAAAGTGAGAAATGCATGAGTGTATCTCCAGAGGATTATCAGACAATGATTTTACATTTGAGACAATACAATTCTCAAAGCTGTAGGAATGTTGGAAATCTTTTGGAAGATTTCTGGTCCATGTTTGAGTGTGTGTGTGTGTGTGTGTGTGTTTTAAATTTATTTGACAAGTAGAGTTATACACAGTGAGAGAGAGAGAGAGGCTGGCGCTGTGGCTCACTAGGCTAATCCTCCACTTGCGGCGCTGGCACCCCGGGTTCTAGTCCCGGTCGGGGTGCCAGAGTCTGTCCCGGTTGCTCCTCTTCCACTCCAGCTCTCTGTTGTGGCCCGGAAGTGCAGTGGAGGATGACCCAAGTCCTTGGGCCCTGCACCTGCATGGGAGACCAAGGGAGGCACCTGGCTCCTGGCTTCAGATCAACGCAGCGCGCTGGCCACAGAGGCCATTGGGGGGTGAACCAATGGAAAAGGAAGACCTTTCTCTCTGTCTCTCTCTCTCTCACTGTCCACTCTGCCTGTCAAAGAGAGAAGCGAGAGAGAGAGAGAAAGAGAGAGAGAGAGAGGTCTTCCCACATTGGTTCACTGCCCAAATGGCCACCACGGCTGGAGCTACGCTGATCTGCAGCCAGGAGCCAGGCGCTTCCTCCTGGTCTCCCATGCGGGTGCAGGGGCCAAAGCACCTGGGCCATCCTCCACTGCCCTCCTGGGTCACAGCAGAGAGCTGGACCAGAAGAGGAACAACTGGGATCAGAATCTGGCGCCCACATGGGATGCCCATGCCACAGGTGGAGGATTAACCAAGTGAGCCACGGTACCAGCCTCGAGTGTGTTTTCTATATAACCTTTTCTAATGTTATCAGCAATGAGCTTGTTAAGCAATTTGACTGCTAGGAGTCACAGTATTACATTCTTAGATTTGTATTTTCTATGATATGATAATGATGTTCAATAAAGGGGAAACTACTTAATGCCTATTCAAACCAAGGATTTTTTTCCAATGCCAAACTTAAAACTATAGAACAATCATAGGCAGTTTTTTAAAGTAATCACCGAGGGACTGTCCTGATATTATTTCAAATTTTCAAGATCACTTTTCCTTGTCTTCATCTCCATCATCTCCATCTTCATCTCTACCTCATCTCATCTCAATTTCCCTCTCTATTTCTCTTATTTTGTGTTATGTAGGATGATTCTCAAATGCATGGATGAAGGCTACCCAATAGCAGTACATGTAAAAATTAGTCCCTAAGTATCAATCTGGCCAAACCTGTATGTGAGCTTTAGTAATTTTTTGTAAAGATGTATTTATGTAATATGAAGTCAGAGTGAAAGAGAGAGAGAGACAGAGAGAGAGACATACACACAGAGAGATCTTCTATCCACTGGTTCAATCCTCAAAGGGTTGCAATAGCCAAATCTGGATCATACCAATCCCAGGAGCCAGGAACCCTGTCCAGGTCTCCCACATGCGAACTAGGGCCCAAGTACTTGGGCTATCTTCCAAAGCATTCCTTGTTTCACTAGCAGGAAACTGGATCAGAAATCAACCAGCTGGGAATCAAACTGGCACTGCCAGCACCACCAGTGTCAGATTAACCTGCTGTACAGCGGTGCCAATCCCATGAGCTTTAGTAATTCAGAATTGAGTATTTGGAATAAATACTTTTTTCTTGATGGTTTTCATTGGTGTCTTATCAAAACAGACAGTATTTTTCTCTTTCAGTCTCATAGAATCTGTTCCTTCTTTAAAAGAAAAGTCAAAAAGCAAAAACCTAATGTCATCAAAATAAACAACATATTGAAATAGTGATTGAAAGTAAATCAGTGAATGTAAAACCTCTCTCTGCCTTTCAAAGAGATACATAAAAGTAAATATCCAATGGATGTGCCTTAACATTATTCAGTGGACAGTCTGCTATATGACTAGAGTGCCATTATTCAAAACAACTCCAGGTAGTACTTTCAGTAGTTCAAGAGCATTATTTTAACTTGGGTACCTATAGAAGTTGATTCTGAAATAATGCAAATGTTTATTTAGTAGGTGATCCCAGGAGGCACTGGTGATGTGAGGCAAATGCATTAGAATTATTTGGAGAGCTTATTAAAATACACATTGGTGTGCCCCAATGGCCAGATTTTCTGAGGCAGTAGATGTTAATTAGCTCTGAATTTGTGCATGTCCAAGAAATTCAAAGGCAATGATGATGCTGTTAAAAGGACCATGGTTTAAGAACAATTACCTTAAAACTTTCCATCCCTCCCCTGCTATGGTAAGTCTTTTCCTGACGCCCTGTTTGGTAACATTCTATATTTCTCTCTACCTAAGTACACTTACCACTCTATGTTATAGTGTTCTCTTTACTGACTCCATGGTTAGACTCCAAGATTATTGAGAACAAGGAAACTTTCAACTCTAACATTCAGTGGCTGGTATGAGACAGACACTCCATAAATACTGATAAGGAAAGGAAATGGAGAGACATTCATAAGGAAGAGAGATGGAATGAGAAAAGAGAGGGTAGGATGGAGAAATAATAGAGGTACAGAAAATAGATGTCATACTGAGTGTTTGAATCCTTGATTAGCTCAGTGTCTTAGTTAAATTCTCCAGGAGGCAGAAACTGAGTCAAGGATTACATGTCTCCAGATTTGGGAAGGATACAGACACCCATACTGGACATAGCAGGTGGATTATGGAAGAAGGAAAATAAACAATGCAGGATGAATTGTTAAGACAACAATCACAGCAAACCAATGAAATGCATAAGAAGAAAATTTTGTAAAACAGATCTCCCAGCCAAGGTTTGTATTTGCTCCTCCGCACCTCAGTAACTGGTTAGTGGTTGCCCCCAGAGTACTTTATTTCTCCTAAAGTTGCCTGCCATGCAAAGTTTTAAGCATTGGCATGAGTGAAAACGAGAAGGGGATCCCAGGAGATGTGGATGAAGCACTGACAGCATCTGCTATACTCTGCTGACAAACGAGAAATTTCCATTCAGCTATATCCAAGAAAAAAGAAAGAAGCTGGATTAGAATATGAAAATTTGGCAACTACTTGGTGCATAGATTTTTATTTTAGGAGACTCTATTTTACAATGGTAGGAATTGATGTAAGCTGAATTTATGCAGAGGCACCATCATGAAGGAATCATACTAAAGCCTCACCAATATCAAGCTTCTTTAGACACTCAATTGTTTGAATCCATCACTTGGAAGAAAATGAGAATATAAATCAGACAAAAGAGAAAGTACAGTTTTATGGCCCATGGTGGGATCTAGAAAGGCAGTTTCTTTCTGATTCCCCATGGCCGTAAGCAATGAACAGATAAGTAAAATAAAAGCAGACTCCTGCAGCATACTCTTTCAAAGAATGACTAATCAAGGTGATTGTAAAGTAACCTATTAAACTATTCTTCTGGCACTCATTAAGTGAAAATATGTCCTTATGAATTCTTTACATAAGCCAAATGAGTATGCTGTTGGTAAAGCTATCTTTTCTGCTAACTTAAAAGCACAGTTTTAAATGTCACATAAATACAAAAATAGCTAAATATATACACAGTTGCACTTATTGTTTTCATTTTTGATTATGTGTAGTCATTTCTCAGCTCAGTTAATAAAGTCACCTTCAGGTGGAGCTTAGTTTATGAGTAATTAAACAATTGGTAAATGCTTTAAGAACAAAACAAAGAGCTCAGCGTTTTGTGTCACAATGAAGAAAACACAGTCTTTGCTTTCAAGATATTTCTGCTCTAACAAAATAGATATGGTGTGTGGAAAATCATGACTGCTTAGTGTCATTAGAGAGGACAGGCTATGGGAAGTCATAGAAGAAGAGGTTAATTTCACCTAAGGGAAGTTAAGATCTCATGGGTTAGGTGTAGTTTTGCAAAACCAAAGGAACTTTCAGGATTCAGAAATAGAAAGGACATAATAACATTCAATGGATACAAACCAGAACAAAGACACAGCAGGAAATAACTTGGGTGATTTACTGATCTGAATATGAATTTCAACTTCACCATTGCATGAAAATACATACAGAAAAAAAAATAGATTCAGAACCACATTTTTAGATGATAGTGAAAATTCTAGAGCTGCATGGTCTAATACAACAGCCATTAGCCACAGTGACCATTGAATACTTGAAATGTACCTAAAAATGCATTTCAAAGACTTGATGGGAAATCATTAATAATTCTTATATAACTGACATGTTGAAATGATAACATTTTGAATATATCGGCTTAAATAAAATATATTACTTTCTGTTTTTTTTTAAATAACTACTATAGTTGTTTTACCATTTTTACTTATTTTAAATTAAGAAAATAAAAATTATATATTTATGTCTTGATATATGTGTTCACTGTAGAATGAGTTAAGCTATTTAACATATATATCACTTCACACACTTAGTTTTGCAGTGAAAACATTTTAAATATTTCCTCCATAGATTTTTCAAATATAAAATATATAATTAACTATAACCACCATGCTGTACAATATATCCTCAGAACTCATACTTCCTGTCTAACTGAAACTCTGGACCCTTTGATGAACATCTCCTTATTCCACCAAACCACCACAGTGCCTGGTAACTACTCTTGTACTTTCTATTTCTTTGAGTTTCCCTTTTTAGATTCCATATACACAATTCTTCAATACTTGTCTTCCTGTTGCTGGTTTATTTCACTTAGCCTAATGTCCTCCAGCTGGTAGCTTGCACTGCATTCTATTGAACAAGGCTGTTCTATAATCAATTACTAAAAATTTCAAGTTTTGTAAGCACTTACAGGCTTTAAGGACAAATAAAATGAATGACTTGATGACATAATTAGAAATCTGCTTCAAAATAATTCATCTTGATTTAAAATGTAGTGATTAGAGGGAGAAAGAAATACATAGAAGATGTAATGAATCAAGTAGCAATTGCATACACTGAGGAGACAGATGTAAATTAACTTGGGAAAGTAGAATGGGCAGTTACTGGCAGCATATCTGAAATTACATGCATTAGATGAATGAAACGATAGAAATCAAGTACAAGTCCATGTTACTAAAGAACGCAACTGGAATTAATGTGATGGTATTAAGATAAGAGGCAAGATAGAGGTTTAAGGAAAAGATGAGTTCCACTTGGGACATACAAGCTTTAGGTATCTAAGGATATAAAGGTGTGATGGCTGGAGAGCTAGTTAGAAATGTGTGAGAATACATGTTCCTACAACTTGGAGGGTTTTCAAATACCAAAACAAAGAGAAAATCACTAACATTTTAAGGAGAAATTTTTGCTCAAAAAACGGAGTCTCTTATTCCATTAGAGAATTCTTCTTGGATCAGACATGGAGACTACAGCTCCATGTGCTACCAAAAACACACTAACAAATCAAATGTAATTTGGTATAGTGCCTATAAAAGGAAGTTCAAATTAGGGAGAAGCATAAAATAAGGGAAAACTGTGTCTGAATTTAGTTATTATTTACTGAGCTCCATGAATAGTCAGGCACTGCAAAGCATGCTGGGAAACTGCAGGTGAATGGACATTAGCCCGTTCTTGGAACACTCACAGTCACTTTTTCCTTAGATAAAATGAAAATGTTTAGGAGGGATGAAAATGGCAATACAATTTGTCAAACCTCTAGGTTGTTAAAACTGAAGCTGAATGAGACAGATACTGCCTGATTTTCGAGAATGGTGTTATTTTCTTTTCAGTTTGTGAATAAATTTAGAGCACTACAATACTAGCTCGAATAATTCTCATCCTTCTGTATCATTAACCTTCTATTGTTTTTAATGTTGATATCAGGGATCACTTCTTTCCATCAGAGACAAAAGTCCATTCAGTATTCCCTGTGAAGTCATGCCTCTAATTTAAAAATGTCATTTCCATGATCAAAGGAACTTGCAGAAGCCCTCTTACAGTGTAGAAGACTACACCTTTCAGACCAGAAAAAACTGCATCCATTTACCAGTGAGGCAAATGAAAACATCACATCAAATTCTCAAGGTATTAACTGGAACTGTGTCATGGTTCAGATGCAATTGCATTGAGGTTGATCGGTGGCACTCTAACAAGCATAAACAACATTTTGATATGTTTGGAGGCGGGGAAACAAGGACATTGAAGCCTTGAAGAGTCATTGTCTTCTCATGAAGTCTGACCCCTGTGTCAAAGGAATAGTGAACACAAATATTTTTGAAACAGGGAGATAGCAGAGAATGGATGTATTTTAAGAAATTGAATGGTTATCAACAGAAACTATAATCATGTCTGACAGAGTGCTTAATCCCTGTACAATATTGGGCTTCTGCTCTGTTCTTTCCACTGATGAAAAGCAATCTGCAGTTTTTCCAGATGTATTCTGGTGGTTCTGGCAAAAGACAATGCTAGATTTCTTACAAAAAGAAGATATAAGTCTACAAAATCCAAGTATGGTGATTTATTACTACTGATAAGTTCTGTAGTAACTTTAACTTACTTCTCTTCCAAAATCAGGACAGAAAAATAGATGTGGAACCAAGATCCTGTTTTTTTTTTTTTTTTCTTTCAGAATCCTGATGATCCTGATGCTATGTTCAAGGATCTAGCTGGGGCATTGCGGAGAACATTGAAAGCAAGTTTTTAAGCTTGTAATTAACCCTGAAAGAAGAAAATATGATTGAATAATCATTCTAATAACACAAGAATAAATGATGATACAGTGACAGATCAGACAAAGCAATTCTTTCTCAAAAGAAAAAATATTTCTGCAATTTCCATTTTAATTTGAATCGAACTATTATTTAGTACACTCTATAGACTCTTAAAATATTAATTCAGATCTTCTAAGCTGTCAGTGAAATATACTCTAACTTCATCTTTTCCTCTTTGTTTCTGTGGAAATGCTGACAGAATAAATGTATAAATGGTACATTATGTACCATTAATACATGATTACAGACAATCAATATGATTATTTAATTAATCAATATGATTATAGGCAATCAAGACATCGATCTTGTCCTCATTTCACATTTAAATGATGCCATGGTCAGTGTCCCTTTCCAGCTATGACATTTATGTAAGTTTATGCACAATAAGGAAGCCATCTTGTTATATTAAATACAAGGTATTAACTTGAAAAGAAATGAAATATCTGTATTCCATGTTTCTAAATTCTACCTAGGAGGAATGCTACTCTAGAAACAGAGAACTTTTAAATTTTGATGTAAAAATATACCTTGGGTGGGAGTGGGAAATAACTAAACTATCTTTACAGAGTTGTTACTAAATGCCAACCAATTGATAAGGTCCTGTACATAGATCCTGTCACTGAATTGTCATTCTATCTTTTGAAAGTATAAAATAGGAATACCAGAGATTGACATTATTAGAAATGTGGAGATCTCAGCAGACTCTATCTCCTTTCCATTTTGTCTTCCACCCCACCATTCCACCACCACCCCCTCCCAGGTTGCTATTCTATACCCTATAAGGCTTATTTGGTTGCAGGATACAACATAAACTGACATCCCAGCATAAAAGAAAATACAGAAAATGGGGTAATAAGAAAAACGTATCTTTGAGAATCATATGAAGAGAAAAGCAATTCTTTTTATATTTATTTATTATTTTTATAGATTTATTTTACTTTATTTGAAAGGCAGAGTTACACAGAGAGAGGAAGAGAGACACAGAACTTCCATGCATGGGTTCACTCCCCAAATGGCCACAATAGCTGGGTCTGGGCCAAGACAAAGCCAGGAACCAGAAGCTTCTTCTGGGTCTCCCAAATGGGTGTAGGGGCCCAAGGACTTGGGCCATCTTCCATTGCTTTCCCAGGCACATTAGCAGGGAGCCAGATCAGAAGTGGAGCAGCAGGGACTAGATTCAGTGCCCATATAGGATACCAGCATTATAGGTGGCAGCTTAACCCATTATGCCTCAACACCACACTGAGGGAAGTCATTTTAATCATGTTGCTTCTCTACTTATTACACTAAACTAGAAATGAATAATTTAAGTATTTTCCTTTGATATATAGAATATTTTCTTCTTTTCATAAAAATCAGATAATGTTGGGAGTGTAACAGATATGTTTTATAAAGAAAACAGAGTGGATCAAATGATGCAGTTAATTGCAAATTTGGTAGAGGCAAGGAGAAGGAGAGTAGCTTATGAAAGCTGAGTTAGAAGCGTTGATTATGAGCAACAAAAATCAACCTGAATTTGATTAAGCAAAGAGGGAATATGGCACATATTGAAGATTCTTTTTAAGATTTTATTTATTTATTTGACAGGTACAGATAGAGACAGTGAGAAGGAGAGAGAGAGAGAAGAGTCTTCCCTCTGTTGGTTCACTCCCCAAATGGCAGCAATGGCTCGAGCTGCGCCGATATAAAGCCAGGAGCCAGGAGCCAGGTGCCCCTTCCTGGTCTCCCATGCGGTTCAGGGGCCAAGCACTTGGGCCATCTTCTACCACTTTCCAAGACCATAGCAGAGAGCTGGATTGGAAGAGGAGCAGCAGGGACTAGAACTGACACCCATATGGGATGCTGGCGCTGCAGGTGGAAGATTAACTTACTGCACCACGATGATACTGAAGATTATTAAGAAACATAAGAATAAGTTGGACAGACTGGAATTAGAAAGTTAGAATCAGAGAATCTCTGATTCCTGGTATTCCTTAAAAAGGAAAGGGGAGAGAGAGAGAGTGAGAGAGTGAGAGAGAGAGAGAAAGAAAAAAAGAAAGAAAGGAAGGAACGAAGGAAGGAAGGAAGAAAAAGAGAGAGAGAGAGAGAGAAAGAAAGAAAGTAAGAAAGAAAGATAAAGAAAGAAGGAAGAAAGAAAGAAAACCCTGTTAATGATGGCTCATAAGTTCATGAAAAGATACACTCAATATCATTAATTAATGGAAATCAAAAATCACTTTTTACACATTGAGATGGTTATTAGAAAGAATGAGAGAGGCAGAGAGGTGTTGGAGGTAGAGAGAGGAAGGAAGTAAGATAGAAAGGAGGGAAGGAAAATAAACAAATCTGGTGAGGTTGTGAAAAATTGAAACCCTTGTACATTCCTTGTGGGAATGCAAACTAATGCAGCACACTGTGGAAAACAATCTGGCATTTCCTTTAAAAATGTAAACAAAATTACCATATGGTCCAGAGATTCTACTTCTGGGTTTATACTCAAAATAATTGAAAATGGAAATTTGAACAGATACTTATAAACTAATGTTCACAGGAGCATTACCCCCAGTAGACAAATGGTAGAAGCAATTGAAATCTCCATGAATACTAATGTTTCCTGTATGTGATGCTTGGAACAGTCAAATCTGTAGAGACAAAAAGTACAATGGTGGTTGCCAGGAGCTAAGGATGCAGGGTGAGATTGGGGAAAGAACTCACTATTAATGGACACAGAGTCTCAGTTTTGGAAAATGAAAACATTCTGAAAATGAACAGTGGTTATGGTTTCACAATAATATGGATGTCAGTACTGCTGAGCTATATGCTCAAAATGGTGAAAATGGTAAATTTCGTGTAATGCACCACAACAATAAATAGGAGAACAGGGAAAAAAAATCACCGTAACTATTCATTAAAGGCTGTAAGTTGCTGAATGAACCATTTCAGCAGAGATGAAAGCAAAGCTTCAAAGATGTGAAGAAAAAGAGAGGTAATAGACAAGGCAGTTCATAACGGACCTTGTCATACTTTGGTTTATTGTGAAGGACCGTGGACCCTAAATCAATCATCCTATTTCAAATTTCAGTGTGACCTTTTAGATACATCTTTGCACACATACAAAAAAGAGATAAGTTTTGAGAAGCAATGTATCAGAAAGATGACTGGACTACATCTGTAAAACCTGTTCAGAGACTCAGACTTATGACTTCATCAGTCCCCAAACTTAGAGATTCAATTGGTTCACTTGCAAAATTAAGATAATAATATTTCTCCTCTTCCAGGGAAACAGTGATGATCCAGGGACTGGGATTAGTGGCACAGCAGGTTAAACCTCTGCTTGAGACTCTGACTACCTATCTCAGAGCACCAGTTCAAGTTCCAGCTGCTCTGCTTCCAATCCAGCTTCTCTGTCTCGAAAAGCAGTGCTGTTCTTGGGCCCTTACTACTCCTGTGGGAGACCAGGATGGAGTACCAGGTTCCTGGCTTCAGCCTGGCTCAGCCCCATCCATTACAGCCTTTGGAGATTGAACCAGCAGACAGAATATCTCTTTCTGTATTTCTTCTTCTCTTTCTCTTTCTGTCACTTCGTCTTTCAAAAAAATAAGATATTTTTAAAAGTTATGATATCCAGCTGGCGCCGCGGCTCACTAGGCTAATCCTCCGCCTAGCGGCGCCAGCACACCGGGTTCTAGTCCCGGTCGGGGCGCCGGATTCTGTCCCGGTTGCCCCTCTTCCAGGCCAGCCCTCTGCTGTGGCCCGGGAGTGCAGTGGAGGATGGCCCAGATGCTTGGGCCCTGCACCCCATGGGAGACCAGGAAAAGCACCTGGCTCCTGGCTCCTGCCATCGGATCGGTGCGGTGCGCCGGCCGCAGCGCGCCGGCCGCGGCGGCCATTGGAGGGTGAACCAACGGCAAAGGAAGACCTTTCTCTCTGTCTCTCTCTCTCACTGTCCACTCTGCCTGTCAAAAAAAAAAAAAAAAAAAAGTTATGATATCCAATAAAATGGTATGAACCTATTTTGCAAAATAAAAAGTGCATAAAATACAGTACCCTTATTGTAAGGATACATACAAAATAAGAGATTTAATTCTCTGTGTCGAAAGTAAGGGAAGAGGTTTTCTTCCCCTACACTTTCTTAGGGAATTTATGTTAGAAAACTACTCATTTTAAGTATGTTCTCCTGTCTTTGACATGCACTTACATGCTTTTGAAGACTGGTGGGCATTGTATTAGCCTTATGACTCAGTAAGGTCTTTCTATAGAACCTGTGTGCCATCTCAGAGATCAATAAACAACAAGGGAGACAGCACCAGTTTCTCATAGTCTCTCTGGGAGAGGAGGAGTCTAACTTCAGGAGAGGCTTTGCTTCAAGTTGTAAAACTACTGCTTGTCATAAAGATATGAGTTTATTTTCTCTTTTAACAAAGCCAATTAGGTAATACAGATGGTCACTTCAATTACCAAGTATACTAAAGGCAGACCATGTGTGATAAATGGGGCTGTTAAATCTTTTGACTTGAATACTAGTTACTACTTGAGAACACAGATGGAATCAGATGATTCCACTTGGCTATATAAAAGGATGGTATACCTTTCTGTCTTTAAATTATCTTAGTAGATTTTCTGTGATGTGTATCACATAATGTTTTCTCTACTGTCTTTGTGGAGTGGCTTTCTAGGTTAAGAGATTTTGTGTTTAATTAAATCATCCCAATATAAAAATACATCTATTAGTAACTTACCCTAGTGCTCATGTCAGACCTGGTCTGTCATGTAGGAATTTAATTGGTAGCACAGATGAAACAGGGATCTATCCACAACCTACACTATGTTTCAATATACGTAACAGTGGGCAGGAATGCAGGTTCAAGTGATGTGATATAGGTAAGTATCAGGGAGAGACAGTTATTGAGAAAGAGGGGCACTCATGGGCCTTTCATAGTGTCTGCTACAAAAGCCAGCATTTAGTAGGTGGACAACTGGTATTTTCTCACATTTCTCCATTGTTTCAATTAAATTTGATTATACTGACTGAGCATATGTTCTTAAAATTTTAGTAATATAAAAAACAGATCATGTATTTCATGGATTCTAAGAAGATAACCATACTTTCCTACTTTCCTCCTTTCTTCTCTCCCTCTCTCAATCCTCCTTTCTCATTTCTTTTTTTCTTTACTTTTGCAAAAACATAATTGCAATCCACTCTATAATCACAGGCTTAATATATCACTAACCATACAATTCAAAAAGTCTCTTTTTCTGTGGACATTATTAATGTTAGTCCAGTTATCAAAGCCCCTGCTTTGATGCTTTTATGTGTTTTGTATGTTCATTAGTTAGGACTTGTTTCAGTTCAATGCAGGTTAGGGGATTCTTTTATTTTTTGGTTTCTTTTTTTAAGAATGTTGCTCATAATCTCTGTAATGCAGGAGCTTCTCTTCCCAGTCTTCTGTATAGGAAAGAGGGATTTATTTTGTGTGAAGTCTCCTTCAGGCAAAGTGCTAAGAGAAACATGGAGAAAAGAGAAATGTATGAAATTCTACCACATTGACCAGACATGAAAAGTTTCTTTTTTTGGTTTGTCTGGTGAGAAAGAGATTTCTCTCTTGGGTTACTGCTACCACTAACTACATTGCCTTTAAGACTTCTAGCCCTTAATTCCCAGATCAATATACTCTGACTTTGCAGGAATAGGATTATACATCAGCTACTGGCTTATTGCATGTTCCAGTTCTGTCTGTCAATACCTCAACTTCTCAATGCTGTTTCTAGGTGACAAATAATAAAGATTTCAACATGCCAATCCATTGTCCTATCAATACAGTTGCTTCTGGCATTGTACACAAATATGACTAAGATTAATGAATGCTATAGTCATAAACCCATTGCCATACCTCCTTCACTATAAAATAAATTCCTTGTTTAGAGGCAATGTTTCTACAGTGAACCAAGGAGTTGTGTAAATTTAAATATGTGATGCTGTCATGATCTTTGAGCTTAGAGAGAGTGGGTGTCAACACATAATATATATCTTTTCTTCTAGAGACAAACCAAGGCCTCTTTATTATTGAAAGATTTAATATTAGTAATGTGGCTCAAAGCGTCTTGTGGATTTGACTCAGTGGATTTGACTCAGAATGATACCATAACAGAAATTTAGCAGTGAAGTTTGCATTTGGCAGTAGGGGTGCATTTAACACTTAAGCTAGCCTTTCTGAACTCATGCAGAGTTTTTCTCCTGCCTGTGCCTAGTGATCCACCTCTGAACTATATGTAAATATTGTTATCAAGAAACAAATTCAATATGTGTAAATTTGATTTTGTAGACAGCTATATGTATTAACACATTAATTTTCAAAATATTCTGTATACAAGTCCTTGACCAACAGGTCAGATACTACCTCTGAATAAGTTTCAATTTATACCTTGTGGCATCACTTTCTTCCTGTTAAGATAAACAATCTGACATCCTATATGTAGTTCTTTTAACTGGGAGCATATTATTTTATTGCTGTATTTCAAATCCATTCTAACTAGGGAGATAATGTAGCCAGTATTCACTTTCTACAAGTTGCATGTTACCATGTAGACCCTTCTGCATTCTTTTTTTTTTTTTTTTTTTTTTTTTTTTTTTTTTTTTGACAGGCAGAGTGGACAGTGAGAGAGAGAGACAGAGAGAAAGGTCTTCCTTTGCCGTTGGTTCACCCTCCAATGGCCGCCGCGGCCGGCGCGCTGCGGCCGGCGCACCGCGCTGATCCGATGGCAGGAGCCAGGAGCCAGGTGCTTTTCCTGGTCTCCCATGGGGTGCAGGGCCCAAGCACCTGGGCCATCCTCCACTGCACTCCCTGGCCACAGCAGAGGGCTGGCCTGGAAGAGGGGCAACCGGGACAGAATCCGGTGCCCCGACCGGGACTAGAACCCGGTGTGCTGGCGCCGCTAGGCAGAGGATTAGCCTATTGAGCCGCGGCGCCGGCCACCCTTCTGCATTCTTGACTTGAAGTTTCCCCATCTACTTTAGTGAACTTCCCCATATGGTTATGCTTATAACCATAGACTCATGATGGCTAGATTTTCCTTCTTCAGCAACCAGGGACAGGTGTCATACAGTGGGATGCAGCTTTGTACATTAAATGTTTCTGTTTTGACATATCAGTAAAATGAGTCCAGATGGAAAGTTTATATAGTGCAAGTTATTTGATGTGACATGATCAAATACTGAGTTACCACCAGGACTGATTTTCAAATGGACAACGATTTCCAGCAAAATAGGGCAAGACCTCAGTCTAGAACATTAGGGATTGGACTAGGATTCACCTGTTTGGGTCTTCAAGAGGTTCCATGGATCCTCTTTATCTATTCTCAACATCACTCATACTATTAAGTCTGTTGAATCACAAAGCCTAGCAGTTAGAGTAGCTTGCCAAAAGCTTTATTTTCCTTTTTTATCCTCAAAGTTAGCAGTCTACCCAATTACTGACTAAAGGGATCAGAAAGTATCTGACAATTGTATTTCTAAAATATTTTTAGTGTGGCAGACTCCTAAAGTGGTCCTCTACTTCAGAGGAAGCTCTTGGTGATTACGGCATTTCTAACTTCTGTGTGGAAATGAACCAGGGTGATGTTGTGTAGAGTAAGAAGTGAGTTATATTTCTGGCAGTCTATGATGACAGGTATCAGGGTATTCTATATTGATTTGTGATATTATATGGAGAATAATCTTATCACAAATATGTGATAAAAAGCTGCTTCTCATTACCTTGCCAAGCAGGGAAGAAAATAATTTCCTAGGTTAAAAGTTACTTACTAGCTGTGAAGTGTGGGGAGCAACCCGGACTGGACTGAGTTACTGGAATTAAGACTTATTCTATGCATCTGCTCTCCCACAATATGGCGCTGGGAGAGGAGAAAACAGCTTCTACCCAGCTGCCTCTTGCCAACTTGAGTGATGACCTCCAGGAGCTGATCCTGCTCCTGATTGGAGGAGAGCAGCGTACTCGGCGTGTGGGCAGCCAAGTTAGGATTGGCGGAGGAGGACTATAAAGGAGGAGAGAGAGAACATGCACCAGGAACATCTAAGGGGAACATCTATCTGAAGGAACACCTGTGCAGCCCCCGAGAGAGCCGGCCGGCGGTGTGCCGCTCCCCCGCGGAAGTGGGGAATGTGGCAGGGGGAACCGCCCTTCCACGGAGGTGGAAGGGACGGTAGCCAACCCAGGAAGAACCAGCAGCAAACCCGGGGAGGGCCGAACAGACAAAAGAACAGCGCAGGGTCCTGTGTCGTTCCTCCACGAAGACGGGGAGCGACATAATGGTGCCGTGACTCGGATAGGAAGCCCAGGCAGGGTTTAGTGTCGTTCCTCCACGAAGAGGGGGAGCGACAGTGAAGAGTTGGGTTGATTTTCTCTGTGACTTTTGCTCAGCAAAATCTGCAACTTGAATGCTATTCACTACCTGATCAAGATTATAATAATTCATACTTATTGATAAATGTTTAGACAATATCAGTTTTCATCTCAACTTTTTCATGGTAGGAAGTGTTAAAAGGAAATAAGATCCATGACCTACTTTTCATCCTGTGAACCCTTAATACTGACACTGATCTCTGCAATATCACTCAAAATTGCAATGCTGTTTGCAGCTTACCCTGTGAAAGCTAGTTCCTGGGGTATTCTTCTGGCCCTTCTTACAAAAATAGTCATTGCTCCACTGGTTGAGGAACTAGTCACTTTTCTGACAGTTACTAAATGTATCTGTTCTCGCTATGAATTTCTGGAGTAACAAGTACAGGAATGTAAAGCTCTGTAATTCCATGAAACCTATTATGAGAAGGATCTATTATGTTCCGTGTGTCACCCAACTTTCTTACACTCCTATTCTGACCCATGGCTCCTCTAGAGAGAAGAATCTGTGATAAGAGATCCATGCAGTCTTTCCTGCATTGCACAAGTGTTCTGGCTTGCCATGGACCAAATTCATCTTCTTCTTCATTGGACTACAGAAAGAGTGTGGGGCAGATGAGACAAACAAGCCCCTTCACTCTCCACCCCCTCAGTGTGGAGGCTGTCACATTGCTTCCAAGTTCTTCCATCCCTCTGCCTGTCGCAATGTGCATTAACTACGAGGCTGTGTCCTTTATCAGGCTTGGAAAGAGTCAGGGGTTTTACTCATTGGAAGTGATGATTCTACAGATTTCTGACTCACTTCATCAGGCGACTCTGGTTCCGGGAAACTTTTGAGTGGCAGACTCAAAACTAGGGACTCAAACTGCGGGAGTCAGGAGGTAGAGGCAACAATCAGCAGGATTCTGTGAGAAGGCTCCTGGGCTTTTTGTTTTCTCTGGAGGTTGGAAGCAGTCTGGAGCTAAGGTCTAACATCTCTTTGAAAGCCTTAATGTTTACCAGGTATATCTGGAAAAAACTTGTGAGCCCAAGGACTTAGGCCATCTTCATCTGCTTCCCCAGGCACATTAGTATGGAGCTGGATCAGAAGTGGAGCAGCCAGGGCTCAAAGCAGCACTGATATGAGTTATGGCATCAGAGATGGTGGGATCACAGGTTATGAGCATTGAGCCACAAGACCAGCCCCAATTTTATTCTTAGGACATCATGATCAAGTAGTCATCTTCACAAAACCTATTTGAACTATCCTGATTATCATTTTCCCTGTGGCTTCAGTCAATCCTTTTGGTTTTGATACTAACTACACTTTTCCGGCATCTACTAACTCAATTGTGATCCAATTATTTTCATTGAAATCAAGAAAATAATTTGCCCTGTACACTTCACCATCAGCACTTTCATTCCTAGCCCTTCGAACTTCTGAAAGATGATAGTAGCTCCTCTACAGTACTCTTCATGCTGGTTTAGTGGGGTTAGTGTTCTGTGTAACCGCTCACAAGATGTGGTTAGGAGGTAGCTGATTAATTTGCACAAAAATGGGTAGGGTCCCTTCTGCTCAGATGCCAGAGGACTTCTGGTATCTCAAACAACTTTTGGCACTGTTGGGTCCAAATTTCAACTAATCAATGCAGCAAATTGCTGACAAAACTCCCAGGGGCATCTGCCAATACATTAAATTCTGAATCCTAGGTGAATAAACTTACATCAATTTGGCCTAGTATAATATTTTGTCCTCTTTAGTTTTATATATTAGGAACACATTGATCTACATGTTCTTTGAACTCCTACACTTGCAAATGGCAAGATCCTCCCAATTTGCTCTACAATATGTGTCTTCAAATAATATATTTTGTCTGTCATCTTCTGAGATATTCAGGACTTGGAGGAAAGAGATGGCAATGGAGGCTCCTGAGGAGACTCTGTATGACTTTTAGAGACAAATTCCTCAGGTGAAATTAACGTATGGTTTGCTTTCAGATGGGGAAGGAGGAACAGCTTTCAATGACAAGGATGCTTCTTTTAGCAAAGGAGGCATTGCAAATTGATGCTGCAACTGAACTCAAGAATTTAGAAGTGAAAGAGGTCTTTTAATGTAACTCTTTTGATTAGTACCTAAACTTCATTCTTATTCATAAGTGATTTGCCGTATCAAGTAATAATATACTTCTTTGAAACTGATTTTCCATTTGGGCTTTTAATTATGACTTCCTGCTTTCCATAAAGGCTTTTTTGTGTATACTTTCTAAAGGGCAATCAGAGCTACCAACTCACTCTATAGTCTTGTATTCACCATTATCAGCACAGTGACCACACACTACAGCCCATAAATTGAGCCATCTTGATGCTAGTGCATGCCACAGATTACCATATATCATTTGACTCAGCAAATGTGATCACTGAAGACATGGAAACCAAATCTCAGAACCAGAATATTCTGATGACTGCTGCTCAGGCCACTTCTGGTGAAAATTACCTTATTAGGAGCTTTTCAGGAAAGAAATGGCACAAAAAAGTTATATAGAATTAAAAAAAAAACAGGGATCATTTTATCAAAGGGTACAGATTTTCAGTTATAAAATGAAGATCCTGGGACTCTAAATATCCAGCAAGAGTTCAGATGCATGTGTTAATCAGCTTGATTGTGAGCGTCGTTATAGAACACACACAAACACATACATATATATGTATTTTGTGCCCCTTGAATATATACTCATTTGTCAATTTACTTTTTTAAAATAAAAAATACAAGGAAAAATTGCAAAGGTGTAGTAAAGTTCAAGAAATAAGGGACTGCAAAGAAACTAGGATCTAGCAATAGCTGAAAGCCATTAGCAAGACTTAGCTCGAAGGGAGGGGAGGCAAGTCCTTGTGAGAACCTAATTCCTTGGGAGATCTTACCCAGATGAAAGCTCTAACCGCAGGTAGAGGAACAGCGTCATTGTCACACCTGGCAGTATGGAGCCAGGGAAATATTTTCCTTGACTTCTTTCCTTTGGTCTATTACTGAATCATCCCATTCAAGGATTTTATCAGTAGCCAGAGGAAAAGAGAACACAGATGATATAGTAAGTACTCTCTACAGGCCTCAAGCCAGAGATCTTTATTATGTGGGAAATAGATGTTGATAGGGCAACGAAAGAATATGCAAAATGCAATATTTCATTGAATCCAAAATACCATTAAGTATAAAATCCATTTTTGCTTAAACATCCTAATATAGGAAAAGTACACTTTTTAAACTTAATGAAGCACAGTAATACTGAAATAGATAAGGACACAAAACCCAAAAGCTCTGTTCAGAAGGATAAAAGAACTATCATAGGCACTTGAGTTAGTTATTTTAATGGTACATTAAATTTAGTATGTTTACTGACAGTAGCAGAAAATTTACTACCATACTTTAAAGATAACAGCAGAGAAAAAACTCCCAAGAGTAATAAAAATTTAATTGTTTGGTAAAATGAAGCAACAGATTAATCTGGGGGATTTTATTTCCTTTAGTTCAATTTCATGAAGAGTATATCCTATAAATCTTTGTTTTGAAGAACAATTATTCTTGTCCTGATGTGAACGAAGACCTTCAGATGGGAATTTGGGCATGGTAGTATTTTCAGTAGAAAAAGAATAGCTAGCTCTAAGCAAGGCCAAGCAAGACAACTGTCAATGTGACTTTTCACATTTTTACATTAAAGATTTTCAGTTGGCTTCATTTTTCAACCTAGCTCAAGAGAAAATTGGGAATCACCTGTAGTTTATCACTTCAGCCTCAATTTTTCTTCATTTTTCTCCCTCCACATGGTGCTTATTCCAAAAAAAAAAAAATCTAATAAGGTTAATGTTTGTATCATTTACTTTAGAAAGTTCTTAAAAATAATAATGTAAAGCTGTATTAGTGGATATTAAATAGTGTCCATACACTTGATAATTCGCATTAGTAAAATGAGTATAAGAGTTTGTTTTCATGAAAATGAAATTGTGGGAGAGGGGGCATCTCTATGGAAAGTTAGCAAACTTCAAAATCCACTGCTTCTGAGAGACTAGTCAGGACATGTTCTTATAAACAACCATAAACTGCTACAAGTGAGAGAAAATAGCATTTAGAGAGATGTGGTACTCATACCATCATGCACTGAACAAGAAAGATGCTTCCCTACTGGGAAAAATTGTGTTTTCTTTAGTGAAAAACACAAAAGCACCCTCAGGGAAGGAGTGTTGAAATAAAATGATAATTCCAAACCATAATGGCTTTTATTTAAAGAGCTAAGCCATATTTGTTCATTAGCTTTCAGAACATTGTTGTAATTTGTTTTTGAATTGCTACTGTTTTTGTTACAAAGAAATTCAGGCGTAGGGAAATTGACATGCAGTGACTGCTATTGAGGTCACTTAAGACTGGTGACTTTGAGAGACACCTCAGTCTTGATGCTTGATGTAATAAGGGACCCTTCAGACAGAATACGATTTCTGCAGACCCTGTTCCTGATGAAAGTTTTACAAAGTCTTATTTGTATATGTGCTTTTGTCCAGTTTCCTCATATTTAGCCATATCTGATTGGATCACCAGTAGGTACAAGAAGACAAAGGATCACATTTATTACTCACAACAATAGCAATAATCCTGTTACTAATATTTTTGTGCTGGATTCCTAAACCATGGCTCCTGTAAAGAGACCTGAAGAAGGCAAGGTGACACCTGGTTGTATGGTAGATTGTATGACAAGAAAATAACCCTGGTTTTAGGAAACTCAATCTTTTATTAGTGAGCAGCAGTACATAGGCTTGTCCTTTTCTCAAGAGACAGACCCTCTAAACTGTAAGCAAACATGTCATTGTTCCAAGAGAGGCAATGCTGCTTCTAGGATTTCCCTCAATCCAAACATCCTTAGAGAAATATTCTAGAAAAAAGGCAGGCAGTGCATCTGCTGATGAGTTGTACAAAATATGAAAGACCATGAAGACTGCAGTTTACCAGAATATGTACGTGTGCATCTATGCATCCTATATGTATTATATACAGATGGTACATTAATAGATATTAGATAGATACAGATATGTGTTTATGCCTTCATACACTAGTTGCAAAAATCAATGGAACACATTGAAGAATTAGTTTTGTAAGCATTCATATTTAGAGAAAATGTAATTAAGTTAAAGTTTAGTTTTAATGTTATTAGACTATGAACTTCAATTGATTTTAATATGTCCCTAACATAATATTTAAAGTTTTTAATCCTAAATGAAGCTGCTTTGTTAAATTTTCATTTGCACTTTATTCCACTAAGTTCAATATATATGTTTTCTTGTCTCTTCCTAAGTTGTGCATAACAAAATTTAATGTACAATACATTGTGATCATTTAATGTTTAATGCAAATATTCTAATCAAAGCAATCAATTATTAATAGATGGCTAATATTTTTTGATTGTTTCTACCTGTGGTCTGTCTAGTATCCAGAAATATGAATCTCAAATTTACTAAATATAACATAATTCTATATATTGAACATGCATAATCTGAAAATTGTAAATCTGAAACATGGAACACAACAATCAAAAAAGTACTAGTTTTGGAGAATTTTGGACTTTGGATTTTTCATTTAAGGATGCTCAACCAGTAGAATCTAAATAAATATTGAATCCAAAAAAACCTCTGAAATCTGAAACACTGCTGGTTTCAAGCATTTAAGACAAAGGATACTCACTCTATTATATTGTCTTCCTTACTAAGCATTTAACTTGATTTTATCATCAGATAAACCTTTTATATAGTAGTTCTATTTTTTAAAATTGAGAATTATTATATGGATATCTGTCTTTATGTAAATCAGATTTATTCTGTGTATCTCCAAGACTTTGTATGTTTAGAGATCATTAAACATTTTCCTATTTCAAAGTTCCTATAAAGCAACCACTCTGTATAAAACCATTTTTATGTAGCCACTCTTTTTAAATAACATTGATTGGAAATATTTTAAACAGAACTTCTTTAAGTCTGTTACTGAAAATGACAAAATAGAATTAAAGCGTGTCTAAATTTGTTATGTAATCAATTAACTAAACTTGGTCCCTTTAATGTTTTCTAAATTAAAGCTGAAGCATTCAAATTATAATTTGGATATTTTGTTGAATATTTGCTGCTTTTATATTAAGTGTTGTGAATTATACGGTAGGACATCTTTAATGTGTTCATAAAAACCAGTTTTATTATTGAAAAATTCAAACACACAGAGAAACACAGTGGTATAAATCATCTCTGTACATGTTACCCATCTTCAACAACTACTTTTTATTAGCTAATTGGACTTAATTTAATCATATCTGACTTAACCTGGCTGTTTTCTGCAAAATCTAAATGATTTCCTTTATTTAAGAATGTTCATCTTCTTTTTATTTTTAAATGATGCATAAAAATCTGTACATATTTGTGGAGTAGTATGTAATGTTTCTATAAATCACACTATGTAATATGCCATCACAATAAATGTATCCATGTCCTCATTCATCATAACTTATGGAGAAACATTAAAAAATCATTTTGTATTCTTTTTAGAGAAGTAACAATATATAATCCTGATTTGTAGTCATCCTATGCAATGCAACACCTGAATTTCTTACTCCTATCTTACCATAATTTCATAAGTTATAACAACTTACTATAAATCTACTGTCCTCTTACTGCCCCTATCTCTGGTAATCACCATTATATTGTAACAGTTATAAGATTAATTTTTTAGATTGCACATATGAATAGGATAATGGGGTGCTTGTCTTTCCGTTCTTAAGTCTTTTCACTTAACATAATCTCCTGTTCCACTCATGTTGTTGTCTAGTAATCAATAACTCATGAATAAACTTGTTTTACATCAGTAGAGTTGTTTCAGGTAATAAACAATCAGATTGTTTTGAAGCGAATTGTAGGAATATTATATTTATAATCTTAAAATATTTCACTAAATGCTTAAAAGTTAAAATCCCTTCAAAAAGTTCAATTATGACGCCTTAACTAACAATCTAGAAATTAATAGTAATTTCTAAGCATAATTAAAAGCTTTTTGTGTTCAAATCCTCCTCATTGTCTTCCTTTAGTTTTCAAAATTTGATTGGTAACCTTTTGCATTGTTTGGTATGTTCTTCTGTTTCTTCCATTTCCTGTAAACAGATAAATTTAGAAGTTTGATCAGATTCAGATTTGAATCTTTCATATTATTTGGGCAGAATTTATGATTGGTATCAGATGATGCCTAATATCTCATTGTCTTCCATTTTGTGATACTAAAATATTGATAAAAGCATTGATTCTTTAGATTGATTATTTCATTATAGATGTGTCCAATGGGGATATTCTTGTTTAAAAGCGTCTTCCTCTTTTTAAATTTAGAATATAGCCACAAAGGGAAGCTTCTCCTTCATTATCTAGCTTATTTGTATACTCTAAAGTTTTGTTGATACAGAAAAGCTAAATTCTTATTTCCCTCATTTTACCAGTTTTTGACAAAATTAGTTGTTTCTTAGCATTTTTCTAATCACTAAATATATTTTTAAAATACGCTTGCAGATTTATGCGGTTTATTTCAATTGACTGCAGTTATTATTTTTAATGAGACTTATATAACCCCATCTTTAGCCAGAGGGAAATTCTTCAAGTTGACTCTTGAGCTCTTTGATTTAGCAACGAGTTTTAATATACTTATTACTTTTTGTTAAGATGAGATCACCAGACTTATCCTGTGCATCTCAGTCCCTAGACTTATAATCCCCTATTTTTTTTTTATGAGACCTTGGCAATTGTTTTAAAACTGGGGAAAGATATTAGATACTACAGCATGAGTAGTAGAGTGCTCATTATTAACAGAGTGGTCATTTTGTTCTAGGCCTTTTTAGTGGGAAGAGTTAAGGAAAGTGAAACTTAAATGTGTTTATATATTTATTATTTTATTTTATTGGAAAGGTGGAGTGACAAATGATAGGACTAGAGAGAGATGATCTTCCATCTGCTGATTTGCACCCCAAATGCACATAATAGCAAATGCTGGACCAGGAGCTGATCACTCCATCCAGGTCTCCCATCAATGTTTTAGAGATCCAATTACTTGAGCCATCACTTGCAGCCTCCTAAGGTGCTCATTAGCAGGAAGCTGGGATGGAATTGGAGGCATAGTTTAAACCCAAGCACTCTGATATGGGATATGGGCATTGCAAGTGTCAGCTTAACCCACTGTGCCACAGTCCCCTCCCTGAGAATGAATTCTTTAAATAAAAATGCATGCTATGGTAATACTTATATTTCCAATTCAAATTTTGTTATCTACTTTTGCTTGAATTTGTTAATTTTATATTCACCTATTTCTCTTTTAGCCATAAACAGTAGTTTTAAACTTTGTATATACATTTTTAAAAAATCATGTATATTTTTATTTAAATAATAAATTATTTAAAAATTAAGATTATTTAAGAATAAATAAATATATTTATATAGAGGGAATAAATTTCATGTATTTCATATATACAGTTTTTTTTTTTTTATTTTTGGACAGGCAGAGTGGATAGTGAGAGAGAGAGAGAGAGAGACAGAGAGAAAGGTCTTTACCGTTGGTTCAACCCGCAGTGGCCACTGTGGCTGGCGCACCATGCTGATCCAAAGCCAGCAGCCAGGTGCCTCTCCTGGTCTCCCATGTGGGTGCAGGGCCCAAGGACCTGGGCCATCCTCCATTGCACTCCTGGGCCACAGCAGAGAGCTGGACTGGAAAAGGAGCAACCAGGACAGAATCTGGTGTCCCAACCGGGACTAGAACCTGGTGTGCTGGTGCCGCAGGCGGAGGATTAGCCTATTGAGCTGCAGCGCTGGCCATCATATGTACAGTTTTAGGAATGTAGTGATACTTCCTACCTTCCCTCCCTTGCTCTAACCTTCACTCCTCTTTCCTTTCCTTTAACATTTGTGATTACATACTTTAAGTTTATAATCACAAGTGTAATTCTCCACTAAATAAAGAAGTCAACAAAGAGTAATGAAAAAACCACTGTTCCTGAAGGGTTTAGTCAAGGGCTGTAAACAATAATCAAATATATTACATTTGTTAGTACTGCATATATTAATTACTATAAATCGGAGAAAACACGATATTTGACTTTTAGGGACTGGCTTATTTCATTAAGTGTTGTGGTCACCAGTTGCACTCATTTTGTTGTGAAAGGATATCATTATTTTTTATGGCTGGATAGTGTTCCATCATGTGTGTGTGTGTGTGTGTGTGGATATAGATATAGATAGAGATGGATAAATATACAAATTCTCTTTATCCACTCATCAGTTTATAGACTTCTGGGTTGATTATATATCTTAGCTATTGTGAGTTGAGCTGCCATAAACATGAGGGTAGAGATAATTTTTTCATATGCTGTTTCCATTTCCTTTGGGTCAAATCTCAGGAATGGGATAGCTGGGTCATATGGTAGGTTTATTTTCAGATTTTTGAGGAATCTCCATACTGTTTCCTGTAACGGTTGTACCTCTTCATATTCTCACTATCATTGTACTACAATAATTTTTTCTCTACCATCATTTGTTATTTTTTTTATTTTTGAATGATAGTTTTTCTAATGAGAGAGATGAAATCTCACTGTGGCTATGCAGTTTTTAATGATACATAAATAATTATTCATATGCATCAATCATATATATATATAATATATAATAATTTTTAAGATTGTACCTCACTTTGAGGTACTCTTCCAGTTCTGCAGAAAGAATTAAATTGATGATTTTTCTCTTGAACTTTCCCACCAGAAAAAAAAAAAAAAAAACAGGCAAATCACTAAGAAAGGACAACGTTGCTCTATGATATCTTCCTGGTGAAGCATTAAAACTTGATTCCCATCCTTGGTCATAGGGTCATAGGATCCAGAAGCCCCTATGGCTTTGAACTATTGAGATGATAAAAGTAGTACAAGGTCAGCTTTTAAGACTAATATAGCTCAAAAGTACAGCATTATTTTTGCTCACTGTATATTATATTTCTATTTTCCCAAATATTCTTATGGTTCAAATTATTCTATCTCCTTTTGAGTGTCAGATAGTAAGTTTTACTTTTTTTTCTGTTAAGATTATAAAGAGAATAAGACAACGCACATGTAGTAAAATACTAAGAGTGATATCTAATCTCTTTAAATATGCCAAGGATTAGGAGTGCTTAGCCTTGATACTTAGTAGAGAATTTGCAAGGAACCAATAATGTATATAACCAATATATTGAATTCCATAATTCAATTGGGAAGATGCTTTTGATCCAAAAGTTGATACAACTAGATTACCTCTTTATTTTATTTATTTTTTTGTTGTCAGGCAGAGTGGACAGTGAGAGAGAGAGACAGAGAGAAAGGTCTTCCTTTGCCGTTGGTTCACCCTCCAATGGCCACTGCGGTCGGCGTGCTGCGGCCGGCGCACTGCACTGATCCGATGGCAGGAGCCAGGAGCCAGGTGCTTTTCCTGGTCTCCCATGGGGTGCAGGGCCCAAGCACCTGGGCCATCCTCCACTGCACTCCCTGGCCACAGCAGAGAGCTGGCCTGGAAGAGGGGCAACCGGGACAGAATCCAGCGCCCCGACCGGGACTAGAACCCGGTGTGCCGGCACTGCTAGGCGGAGGATTAGCCTAGTGAGCCGCGGCGCCGGCCTAGATTACCTCTTTAAATGTAAACTTAATTCTTTCCTAAAATTAATTATCAAGCCATAGCTTTATTTTTCAATTTGGTATACTTTGGAATTCACAAATCTAGGCAAGATGTTCCATTCAGTTATCTCAGGCCCATTATCTTGATGTTAAGAGGTTTTTACTTTTTGGCTGGTTTTGAATTAGCAATTATACAACCAAAGGGAATGGCTGCTGCTTAGTCTTGGGACCCGTCATTATAAAATTAGCAATCTGTCTCGCTGCTTCACTATTGTGCATTCTGTGTTGTTTCCTGCTGGTGAAAATAAAATAACAAATGTGTCTAGTACTTTCTTGTCTTTCACATTCTGTTCTCTGTTCATGAGAAAGAATAACTAATTTGGCATAACCGAACTCAATCTTCACTTTTTGGTAATTAAACATTTAGTCTTGAATTAAGAGTTTTCATCAATATCGTTTCATTACACTGAAGTCTTTCCATAGGCTGCAGATAAACCTTTGGAGGGACTACATGGCTATTACAGAAAAGCAAAAATACAAACACCAAATGAATGATTCTGTTGTTTTAATGACTTTTCTTTCAGCATTACCATATCATATGAACTGACCAAAAATAGCTATAGATTTTTATTTGGAAAAGTATGGTTGCAACAGCTGGACTAAAATAAGGAAATTAAAACTTAAAAAAATTGATTTTGATATTCTGAGAAAAAGCATTTTATCTTCTGATAATAGTAACACAGCAGTATCAGCATTTTAAAAATTAGTAAATCACTCACATTATAGATCCAATAACATTGAGTGACACTATAATGTTCTCAAGCTATACCTCTTCTACTTCAGATATAATAATTTAAAATTAGCTTTAAACATATTATCCAGATGGAAGTTCTAGAGCAAATGATGGTGCTAATCAGGGATGGAGTTAAAAATAGGAAAGATTTTAATTTTGTAGGAGTCAAATGTTTGTAAGTTGTTTCAAAATGGAGCTCCAATTTTGTAATTTAATATAGTAATCAATAATGGAAGATTTTCCCAACTGGAACATTTCAGAAAATATGATCTCAGTGCCAATATGAGCTACAAATTTTTTAAATCATTCAAATTTGGGAAAACTAGAGTCTTTTATATAAATAATGTAGTTTTTAAACTGCTTCTCTTTTTTTAATCCATTTTGAAAGTACATGTCACTGAACGTAGACTTTCTGAAATACAATGCAAACATACTTATGTAAAAATATCTCATAATACCCATATATATATATATATATATATGGGTATATGAGTATGAATATAAGTATATATATATGGTATATATGGGTTTAATCCTATATGTATATACAGGATTTATTTTTTATTTATTTATACATATATATGTATATGGGTATGTATATATGGGTGCAATCCTTTATGTATATATATATGATTAATTTTTCAAAGTGAAATGTCATGGTTAGGTCAGTAACTCCTGAAATTTAAAAAAAATAAGGCCCATACTAAAATGGAGCATGACTATTTACTTCTTAGAATTGTGTGTTCAACATTTAAGAAATGACTTATGTTTTTATTTCTCTCTCTAATTCATGTTTTGAAGGGTTTAAAGGAGATGTACAGTTCAGCACATGCTCACTCAGACTTACCCTGAATGGTAGAGTTAGAAACATGACAGGGGATTCCAATACAATCCCATCAAGGTGGCATGTACCAATGCCATCTCACTAATCAAAGTGATCAGTTTCGGTTCATAATTGATCATAATGATAGGATTAAGAGTCAAAGGGATCACATAAACAAGACTAGTGTCTGCTGATACTAACTGATAGAATTAAAAAGGAGAGAACAATCCAACATGGAAAGCAGGATACACAGCAGACTCATAGAATGGCAGATGTCCTGAACAGCACTCTAGCCTCAGAATCAGCCCTTAAGGCATTTGGATCCAGCTAAAAAACCCATAAGAGTATTTCAGGCATAGAAAGCCAAGAACTGTGTCAAAAAAAAAAATGACCTAAATGAAAGATCTCTGTGAGTGAGATCCCAGTGTAAAGAATGGGCCATCAAAGAAGGAGGTACCTTTCTCTGAAGGGAGGAGAGAACTTATACTTTGATGATGGCCTTGTCTAAATAAGATCAGGGTTTGTGAACTCAAGAGGCTTCCATAGCCTTGAGACCTCATGACAAGAGCCTCAGGTGATTACTGACGTCATAATGAAGAGTGTCAATTGTTAAATCAACAACAGGGGTCACTGTGCACTTACTCCCCATGTAGGATCTCTGTCCTTAATGTGTTGTACTGTGTAAATTAACAGTATAACTAGCACTCAAACAGTACTTTACACCTTGTGTTTCTGTGTGGGTGCAAACTGTTGAAATCTTTACTTAGTATATACTAAATTAATCTTCTATATATAAAGATAAATGAAAACGAAGCTTGATGTGAATGGGATGGGAGAGGGAGAGGGAGATGGGATGGTGGTGGGTGGGAGGGAGGTTATGGAGTGAAAAAGGCGCTAAAATCCAAAAGTTGTACTTTGGAAATTTATATTTATTAAATAAAAGTTAAAAAATTGCTATGGTAATTGACTTAAATGTTCTTGTCACAAAAAATAAATATTTGAGGTAATGGATATGTTAAGTACCTGATATATTTATTAATATACCAAAGCATTATGTTGAAATCCATAAGTATGCATTCACATTTATAGTTTTCATCTGTTAATTAACAATAAATAAGTTACATTTTTAGCCCTTATTTACACTCCTGCAGAACTGTGGCCTTAGTACATTTTACCTTCTGAATATTATGGTTAGTGTTGAATAAAGCCCTTGATTGTAGAGTAGACTGAATGTATGTCTTTGTGAAAATTAAAGAAAAATAAAGTCAAGAAGGAAATAGGGGGATTGAGAGAGGGAGAGGAGAAGAGAGGGGAACAAGGTTATCTTCTTAGCATTCTACTCACGAAATACATAAAATATGTTCTCTTTATATTAATAAGAATAAATACAAATAAAATATTAAATAAAAATATTAAAAATGAAACATTTCCAAGAAACCTAACAGACAAACATACAAACAAAAAAATAGCACAGAAAGAAGGTGTTTGGCTCAGATTAAGTTGCTGCTTGTGATTCCTATCTCACATATTGGAGGTTTGGTTTTCTGCATTTTGTCTGGCTGCTACATTTCTCATCCAGCTCTCTACTAATGCTCTTGGGTAGCAGCAAAGGATGGCTCAAGTACTTGAGTACCTGTCACCCAAGTGGGAAACCTGGCTGGAGTTACAGGCTCCTGCCTTCATCCAGGTCCAGTCCCAGTTGTTGTGGAACTCTGGGGTATAAACCAGTAGGTTGAAGATCTCTCAGTCTCTTCCCCCTCCCTATCTCTTGATCACTTTCTCTTGTAAATAAATAAATAAATAAATAAGTCTTTTGAAAAAGCAAAGATAGCACAGAACAAGAAACTAAGTTCAAAACGTGATAATTAGTTTAGTTTATGAGTCAACTGCCTAGACCTGAAACTTATATTCCTAAATATTTATGAAAGCATTGGAAATTCCACTATTACAGCCTCAACTGGGGTGAGAAACAGAACAGTTTTGGAAGAAGTACAATAGAAGCCTTTGAAATTATCATTAATACTGGTGGGATTTTAATTGTGGACAGGTGAAGTGATTGATTGACATGTTTGTGACATAGTCCCTTCCTTGTCCAGCAGATTTAAATTGTCTTTATAAGGTCGCATTCAAGGTCTAATATTATCTAAATAAGCAAATGCCAATTTTTGAAATTGGAGATGAGAACAGAAAATCAAATGGTTCTTTCCAGAAAGTTCCTCATTCATCTGGAAGCAATTGCTGTTTCGCAGGTTGTAGCTAGGTAATGCTAAACAGAAGACAACTTTGTATTTATCAATTATAATTAAAAGCTTACTATACAAACAGAAAAAGCAGAACTAACATGGAAGTGAATGAGTTTTTGTCAAAATATAAATGTATCTGAGTCTTTCCTTGCATAACAAGAAAATTTAGAAATTTGCTTGCATTTGGCAGAAGTTATTAATGGGGCAAAAGAGAAGAAAGAGGTTGCAGGAGGGAATTATAGATTCACAAATTGCTACAGGTAAGTCTATTCATTTTTGTTGTCCAGTAATTTATTCAAGCTATGATTATACATTTAAACTATTAAAACATTATCAAACAAACTAGTAGATGCTTTTGGTTATATTTGATTTATACAGAAGAGATATTAGAATGCTGTAAGAGAAACATACTTAATTTTTAAATAAATGAGGAATGGCTTTTGAGAATCACATTTTACCTCATAGAATGCTTTTTTCCCTATAGTTCAAGGAATGTGATATCATTTACATGCTGTTGTTATTACCTGGTTCTCCATCTTTCTCTGATCTTTTTATGTCTATGAAGTCCATAGACTCATGTAAGCCATATGAATTACTGGCTTATCTAATGGATTCTTTAACATAAATATGTGTTATTCTCAGAATTTATTCAGTTCTTGATTTCTGAGGAATTAAATTTGGGTAGTATGTTCACCTGACAAGAGATGCTGTAATAATGGAATCTATTTGATTCTTTAGTTTTAGACATAAGATGGTGGAAATTTTGCATAAGAAATCATTTATCTTCAAATTTATTTGAACATATTTGATTATTTAAAACAGTCACTAAAAGTTCAGATATTAAATATTATTTGCAATTATAAAGAATTCTTAGTTCCTTTGTTCACATACTCTTAGTGCTCATAGAGCTTGTCATTACTTTAATTATTTCAAAATGTCAAAGTTAGAAATAAATCATGCCTTTACTTACTAAAGAATTCAACAGTAGAAAAATATACTATACAGGATTTATTATTTCGTGTACACATATATTTTTAGTAAGTGGTGTTCCATTTATTCCATCATGTAAATTTTGTTCAACTAAACTCTTATGTCAAGCTTATGATTTTTCTTTACAGGAAATTTCTATTTCCAGTGCTTTGGCACATTATCTTCTCTGACCACTTCCCTGGAAATCATCTTTTTCTATTCAAGAAAAAATGTAAAGTACATTCTCAAAAGGTGAAAAATTCTGAAGATGATAAATCCATATAGGTCAATGAGAGCAAGCTTCAAGTGCTATAGTACTCTCAGGAAATCCATGTATCCATGGTTGGTTCCGCAAGCTTCATTTATATGGCTGCCTATGGCTATGGGGCTCAAAAGATAAAACCTAGGTACTGCTCCATTTCGGGGTTCTAATAGGAGAACTACATCAAACCAGACCAAGAATGGTGGAATTTTTGAAAATGAATCAATAAGGACAAGGTACTCTATTCAGAGGTTATAGATGCTAGGAGAAAAATGTCTTTGATACTAAATAAATATAAATTGATCCTGTGAGGATTTGTGTTCAAACCTATGCCTCATCATATTTAAACTGAAGGTCACAAAAGACAAGAAGAAAATCTTGGATATATCCAGAGGGAAAAGAAAGATTAAATATAGGAAATAATATTTAGATCAACAAAATATTTCTCATCCTCAGAAAAAGTAAGAAGATGGTAGAGCAGCATATTTTTCTTTTTTAGATGAACTAAGATTTCATCTTTTTAGAAAAGTTTATTTTTAATTCTTTATTTCAAAGGTAGAATATAATGTTCACACGTAGAGTAGAAAGATCACTGTTTCACTGAAGTACAGACAAGAGCTACAAACAATAATTAAATCATAAGATGTCAGTTTCATTCTTGTACTTTTTTGTATTCTAAGTAAACTACCACATATCAGAGAACACATGATATTTGTCTTTTGGGGGACAGGATTATTTCATAATGGTCTCCAGTTGCATCCATTTTGTTGTAAAAAACAGGATATTTGACTTTTTGGGATTGACTTACTTCATAATGATTTCCAGTTATATCCATTTTGTTGCAATAGACAGGATTTCATTCCCTTTTATAGTTAAATCAGAGAGGAAAAAACATGGAATAAGAATTAAATTCTTAATCAAGTCAAAGAATGGAAGAAAGGAAGGAGGATGCATACAATTTGCCAAATAATAGGATTCTTGCTGATAATTATGCTGCTAACCCTTGAGGTCAGTTTTGGTGCTGAAACCTCCTTTGAGCAATGAAATGCTAATGCAGAAGTTGTATGGGCCAAGTAATAATTTGACATCACCTTTTCGGCTTTGCTGTAAGTCTGATAGGGGCTGCTTCTGAATCCTTGAATTGACATGGGGCAGGTGACATGGGGCAGCAATGTCACCTGTGATGGATTTATGAGTGAGAAGCAAATCTTTATTATGGCAGGTCTCTGATGTTGTGTAGGTTAATTGTTGGCAGAAATAAAATTCATTGCATACTCACTGATAAACAAGAAAGATCTGTCATAAAGATTGGAGCTATTAGCTGTGTGACTTTAGGCAAGTCACTCCACATTTCTGGGTCTTAAGTTCCTCTTCTATAAAATAACACATTGTATAGACAAGAAAAATCTCTTGGAGACATAAGGGAAGAGGAAAATAACACCAACATGATCTGAGTTATCGAAATGCAACCATGTAAATAGAAACATTTTCAAATAAAATAGGTGCAGATATGCACCTATACAAGTTCATTTATAAATGCAGGGCAAAAAGCATAGATTGACCAAAAAATGAAATGATAACAGTTATTATTGATAGGAGAATGGAATGAAGAAGGATTTAAAAATTTTCATTCTGTATGTTTATTATTTAAACTTTTTAAAAAATTTATTTGAGAAGTAGAGTTATAGATGGTGAGAGAGACAGAGGACAGAGAGAAAAGTCTTCCTTCCATTGGTTAGCTCCCCAAATGGCCGCAATGGCCAGCGCTATGCCAATCCGAAGCCAGGAGCCAAGTGCTTCTTCCTGGTTTCCCATGAGGGTGCAGGGTCCCAAGCACTTGGGCCATCCTCCACTGCCCTCCTGGGCCACAGCAGAGAGCTGGACTGGAAAAGGAGCAACTGGGCGGGACTAGAACCCAGAGCCCTTATGGGATGCCGGCACTGCAGGTGGAGAATTAACCAAGTGCGCCATGGTGCCGGCCCCTATTATTTGAACTTTTTAAAATTGATGTTTACCAAAGGAGTGGGAATAAGAGAGGGAGGAGATATATAGGTTGGCACATGCTCACTCGGACTTACCTCCAATGGTGGAACTAGAAATGTGCCAGGGGATTTCAACTCAATCGTACCAAGGAGGCAGGTACCAATGCCAGTGCACTTGGTAAAGTGATAAGTATAAATACACAACCGATCAAAAGATAGGGTATGTGTCGATGAGATTTCACAAATAAGACCAGTGTAAGCAAATAAGACCAGTGTAAGCAAATAATGAAGGATATAATTAAAAGGGAGAGAATGATCCTGCGGGGGAAACAGGACACACAGCAGACTCATAGAATGGCAGCACTCCTGCCTCAGAATCAACCCTTGGGACATTCGGATCTGGCTGAAAGGTCCATGAGAGTCTTATAGGCATGGAAAGCCATGACACGGTGGCAAAAAACAATCTAAATGACAGATCCTGGTGAACAAGTCCCCAGCAGAAGAAACAGGCCATCAAGGAGAGAGGCGCCTCTCTCTGAAGGGAGGAAGGAACCTCCACTGTGATACGGCCTTGACTAAACAAGTTCAGTCAGTGAACTCAAGTGGCTTCCATAGCCTAGACAGCTCATAGCAAGAGTCTCGGGTGATTGCTGACGTCATAAATAAGAGTGCCAATTGTTAAATCAACAACGGGAGTCACTGGGTACATGCTCCCCATGTAGGATCTCTGTCCTTAATGTGTTTTACTATCAAACTTAAAAACAACACTACTAGTCGAATAATACCCTATACCTTGTGCGGTTGTGTGAGTACAGCCTGTTGAAATCCTTGCTTAGCATATACTAAGTTGATCTTCAGTATATGAAGGAATTGAAAATGAAACTCGATGAAGGTTTGGATGGGGGGGGGGGAAGGCCACGGGAGGGAGGTGGTTGTGGGGCGGGGGAGCCACAACAATACAAAAGTTGCACTTTGTAAATTCACATTTATTAAATAAAAAAATAACTATATAACAAACAAAAAAAGAAAAAAACTTAATACTTTACCCTTTTGTATTTTTTATGTTCTACTTAAAACTATTGGTTGAACTCTGTAATTAATACACAATTACTCTTAGGTGTTCAATTAATGCTATAACTAGTACTCAAATAGTATTTTACACTTTGTGTTTCTGTGTGGGTGCAAACTGTTGAAATCTTTACTTAATATATGCTAAATTGATCTTCTGTACATAAAGATAATTGAAAATTAATCTTGATGTGAATGGAAGGAGAGAGGGAGTGGGAGAGGGGAGTGTTGTGGGTGGGAGGGAAGTTATGGGGGGGGAAGCTATTGTAATCCATAAGCTGTACTTTGGAAATTTATGTTCATTAAATAAATAAAATAATAAAAAATATATAATCATAAAAATAAAATAAAATTGATGTTTACCTGTTTGTGTATAATTTATCACAAAATTCAATAAAATGAGTAGAAAAAAGATACATGAGTTGAGAAATAGAAATATTAACAGAGGATTTTAAAACAGATTTATTTATTTACTTGAAAGTAAGAGTTACAAAGAGGTAGAGAAACAGAGAGGGGGATCTTCCATCTGCTGGTTCACTCTGCAGATGGCTGCAATGGCTGAGACAGGCCAGGCCGAAGCCAGGAGCCAGGAGCTTCTTACAGGGCTCCCATGAGGGTGGCAGGATCCCAAGCACTTTGGATATCTTCTGTTGCTTTCCCCAAGCCATTAGCAAGGAGCTGGATTGGAAATGGAGCAGCTGGGACATAAACTGATACCCATATGGATGCTGGCTTAGCAGGTATCTTTTACCTGCTATGTCACAATCCTAGCTTCAAGAAAAGGTGTTTGAACTTTATACCAAAGTAGTGATTGAGCAATTGAAGGAAAGGTTGTGGTGTTCAGAGTGAACATTATTGTCTTTTGAAGAAATTCAAATGTATTTGCTATCCAGCATGCTTTGGGAAATACACACTCTAATAGGAACTATGACACCCACTTACATTGCTTCTTTATATTTTAGGAAAAGGAGCCTGAGGATTTGTATGATAGAAATGTGTAAGTTGTGGAATGATGATTGATATGTCATCTTTGTGAAATATTAGGACAAATAATATATAGCCTAATTTCACAAAATGGGATTATAATCATTGGATACTATTTTGAATTAAAAAAGGTCAAAGGATAATCAGAGTAGGTTTGTTATAAAATAATTACAACTCATTAAACATTTAGTTTGTGTCTATTGTATCTTAGCAATAGTCCTCAAATTACAGGAATCATTAAGACCTGGCATCGTCTTCTTTGAAACTATTACAGTCTAAGAGGAAAAATGCTTACATAATCAAGTAATGCTAATGTAATAAAAACATTCACAGAATCAAATAATTTGGATCACACATGACTTTAAAAAATATTTTGTACTTGAAATAAACACATATAGTCAACATATGGTAAAGTCATCATATAATTAAGACACAGGATCTATTTCTTTTATCAGTAGTATCACAATGATTTCAGGAAGACCAAAGTACGATGAAATGAGTTTAGGTATTCCAAATTGACCACAAGAAGCAACAAAGGGCAAAACTGAAACAGAGAAAATGTGTTCTTGGTGTGAATTCCCTTTAGTTATTTTCATATTTCAAGTCAGTTTAATGTTCCCCTAACTATTATTTACCATTAAAGTTTTACTGATATGAATGAAGAATTTAATGACAACTTTATGGGGTATTTTGTCCTTTTATTTTCCTCAATCATAGTTTTCTGAAAGCAATTTAAAAAAGTCATACGGTGCCCTCGCTGTGGCATAGTAGGCTAAGTCTCTGCCTTTGGTGCTAACATCCTATATGGGCACTGGTTCATGTTCCAGCTTCTTCTCTTCAATCCAGCTCTCTGCTAATGGCCTGTGAAAGCAGTAGAAGATAACCCAAGTTCTTGGGTCCATGGACCCATGTGGGAGACCCAGAAGAAACTCCTGGCTCCTGGCTTCACATCTGCCCAGCTCTAGCCATTGTGACCATTTGGGGGAGTAAACCAGTGGGAGGTAAATCTCTCTCTCTCTCTCCCTCTCTGTCTCTCCCTCTCTCTGTCTCTACCTCTAAAGTAAATAAATAAATCTTTAAAGATAGTCATACTCTGCTGAACTGCATACTTTCTAATAAATGATTCCTTCCCAAAGCTTTTCAACCTTATGGGGTTATATATTTACTTGGAAGGATAACTTTAATATAAGTGATGGAAACAATGCTTCCATGAACTTACAGTCCAGATACATTTATAAAGTGAACACTGATCAAAAATTTATGCAAGTTATAATTAGATTTCTTGAATTTCTCTGGTGATTGACAGAGAAGAAAGCTATTATTAGGAATGTATATACATATAAAATAATAGGGTACAAAGACAAAACCCATGATCTTAGAGATGAGGTAGATAACTGTCATTTACTAGCTGTGTATTTGGAAAAGTGCCTTAACAATGCTAAATCTCATAAGTATGAAATTTATCAAGAGAGGTCTCAACAGAAAAAAGAAGTCACACCTGGCTTGCTTTGAGAAGTGCGGTCACTGTTTAGGAAATCAAACACAGGGTGACGCATTCATGTCCTATATGCTGTGGAAGATATTGCACCAAAGCTTGAAGATTCCAGGGGAGAAGTGTCGCTGGAGCCTGCTGTGAATGGGAACTTTAGAGGAGAGGATTCTCATCTGGAGCTGAGGTTGTAGAGAATACAACTAAAGTGAGCACTGAAGTACCCAGTGAGGAAGCTAAAGAAGACGTCTATCTGTGTTCACACTTCCTGGCCATTCCTCCTGTTAGCTGAACCCAAATGGAAACCAGATAGTAACGGGAGTGCAGATGACAGTCTTTTAGAGTTCATCTCTTGGGTCTCAGAGAACTGAAGAGAAGGATGAAGAAAGAATGTGTGGGAGAGGTTCATACAGTATGCCAAGAGAAAGATACTGATAATCTCTCCAAAACTTTGAGCAAGATTTTCTGTTAAAGTTCTTTGGAAACATTAACAGTTCTAACAAAGTCAGACATTTAACCAGTCAATAAACCATACCCCCTCCCCATCAAAGCATAGTGAGGGGACTGTCCCTTCCAGTCTCCAGACTGATGTTTTCAACTTTCCCCACTTCTTTTCTTCAAGGCTGCTCTTGAGATTTATTTTGAACACATTTTTACTGAATAAAAATACCGAGTGTGGGAAAGCAGCAGATTATGCTGATTTGTTCCAGCAATCACAGCCCTGTCCCAGCCCAAGATGACCATAATTGTAAATAAATATTTTGAAAAATCTATCATCAGCTATATTTCACTTTTTTCCTGTAATGCTCCTAGAAGTACATTTCACAACAAAATAACCTCATGATATGTTCTGGAATGAATTCTACTCAGCTTAATAATTTTTATTTTATAAAGGCAAGTAGAGTGATGACAAGGGAAAATGTTACTACTACAGAAAACCCTTTAATGTCAGTATTTTCTCATGTCAATCACTGACATACCCCATTGTTTTTCTGCCAGATATGCCTTGGCTAACCTGTGGGGGCGCTTGCTCAAGCCCTAATTAGTGTCTACCCCCATCACAGCCCTTTCTTGCTCTGTCTTTTAAGTCACTTTGAGACTCAGTGAGTAATAGCACAGTGACTTTTGTGCGAAGAATAAAATGAGTCAAAGAAGCATCACATTCTATGTTGGCAAAGGAGAGGCAATATTTTATTTTGCTTTCCTAAACTTGATTCTGTATGAACAAGTGTATTCAAAACACATATTTAGATTATGATGAACTTTTCTCATTTTTATTTACTTTTCTCCCCCTGAAACTTCATCCAGAAACTTAAGTCCTGCACCATAATTTGTGGCCATAATTAGCCCCTTCATTTCTCCACTAATTGTTAGAATCTCAATTTGACTGTTGTAGTCATATTTTGCCAGTTAAAATGCTTAAGGCTGCAATGACAAACTCCCCGATTAATGGTGTCTTAAGCAATTATTACATCAAATAATAAAAAATCCAAAAGATGGTGATTATAAGGCTGTTTCAGAAAGTTAGTGCAATCAGCAGGGAGACACGTGTTTTGGATCTTCATACTTTGCCATTTGTGTGGGTGATAACTCTCTTCATTCTCACAGATGGCAGTAGCAACTCTGAGGCAAGAAAAAAAAGTTCTCTTATTTTTTTGTCTTATCACAGAGTAAACTCTATTGTATAAGTTCCCAGTAAATATTTCTCTGGATAGAACTGGTAATCTTATGACTGCCATTATTCTAATTGGCAAAGGGGCTTGGGTTTATGTGCGTAGCTAAGATGAATAATGATTTACTTAGGGCTACTCACCTTATCTGAGCACAAGACTCTGGGTTTCTGGACAAAATATGTTCAAGGAACGTGGGGAGAATCAGTGTTCTGTAGGTAAGAGGCTCATTTAGACACAGCTACTTTTGTGATGATTGCTGTTTGTGCCTTTTCCTGGCCATAATCCCCTTGTCACGAATTTTGTCTCATTCTAGTCTCTGGCCACATGGAACTATTATCTCTATTCCAATCACAGTAGCCTTTAACCTGACAGGAGCCATCTGCTTCTCTTAGTGATTCTGAATATAAATTATTTGACCAGTGTTAGCAGAGGATAGTCAAGAGTAGATGAAGTATATGAAGTGGTAACACTGCCTTATGTTCCAATGCAGTAATTCCATTGAACCTACAGGATTGGCAGGTACTGAAGTCTCCTTTTGTCTCTCTTTGTAGGCTCCTTTATCCCCTATGTTAGTGACAGACTAGAAAGCATGCATTTCACTGTTTTTTGGTTGTGAGTGGTCGGGACACATTTCTGGCCAGGAGATGTTAGGCCAAGTGTCTGAGGAATGCTTGCTATCCTAAATACGAGGCAAAACTGCAAATATGAGGGTTCTTCAAAAATTTCATGAAAAATTTGTATTATGCATAAATCATAGTTGGATTTTAAGAATTTTTGCAGCAAAATGTACTTAACTTTTGATTCAATTTCCATGGCTTTTGCCCTTTACCATTTTTCTTTTGTCCTTGTTCCTTGGTTGTGTTTAGATGTTGTTGTGTGGCTTCCAGGGCAGTAACTAGCTTGTATACATGAGGTTGAATGCCCATGCTAAAGATGGCAAAACAGTAAGAAACTTAGAATATTAAATTCAGTAAATATTACTGAGTCTACTTACTAGGTTTGAATTGCTGGCAAGTGATTTATTTTTAGTTTTTTGTCTTTTTGTTTGTTTTGATCTTTTCCCCAAAGAAAACTTTCATTTAATGAGTACAAATTTCATAAGTACAAATTTAGGAATATGGTAATTCTTTCTACCATACCCACCTTCCCGCCCCCACTCCCACCCCACTTCCTCCTCTCTCTCCCATTCCCTGTCCAATGGGATTAATTTCCCTGTCCATTAAGATTAATTTTCAATTAATTTTAAATACGGAAGACCAACTCTATACTAAGTAAAGATTTCAACAATTTGCACACATGCACATCAAAGAAACTGTTTGAGAACCAGTTTTACTCTTCTTATAATACAACTCATTGAAGACAGAGGTCCTGCCTGGGAAATGAATGCACAGTGACTCCTGTTGTTAATTTAAGAAGTAACACTCTTATATATGATGTCAGTGATCATATGAGGCTCTTGAAATGAGCTGCCACAGGAATGGAAGCCTTTTGAATGTACAGTCTTCATCAGTATTTAGACATAGCCATAAACAAAGTGAAAGTTATCTCTTCCCTTCAGAGAAAAGTACATCCTTTTTTGATGGCCAGTTCTTTCCACGGGGGTCTCACTCACAGAGATCCTTCACGTGGGACATTCTTTGCCACAGTGTCTTGGATTCCCACGCCTGAAATGCTCTCATGAGCTTTTCAGCCAGACCAGAACGCTTTAAAGGCTGATTCCGAGGTCAGAGTGCTATTTAGAGCTATTGTCATTCTATGAGTCTGGTAAGTGATTTAAAACCAGCAAGCAATAATTCAAAAAATGTCATTAGGTGTGGGTTATTTGTGCAACAATTGATTCCATGTGGGATACTCACATCCCCATATCAGAGTGCCAGGTTTGAGTGTTGACTTTGTTGTTAGTACAACTTTGTGCTAATGCACACCTTGGAAAGGCAGTAGATGATGGCTCAAATACTTGGATTCCTTTCAACTATGTGGGAGAATAGGATTGAATTTCTTTTTCTTGGCTTTGGTCTATGCTAGAGCTAGCTGTTTTCTGGTTCATCCCTCAAATACTCACAATACTGGTCAGTCAGCAAAAATAAATAAGAGACTGACTGGTCCACTAGCCTGTCTTAGAAGCAATATTCTGCCACCTGTCATATGCAAGTAGTGGCTGAAATAATGCCAATTTAAAAATTTGTTACCATATTAAACTTGTTTTCATGGAACCCTATCAAACATGTGCTTATATTACTAAAGCATGGTCCATTATTTTATTTTTTTGGAACCCAAAGCAAAGCTTTTTGTAATGCAATTTTTGGAGACATTGATGCTCATTTCTGTGCTCAAAATACTTCTAAGTTAAACTGGTATCTGAAGTTTCTATCTTTAAGTCCCTACCCAGATTTATCTCTGTTCCTGCTTATTCAATAGTCATGCCTGATTATCCTCCATTAACCATATATATATATATATATATATGTATATATATATATATATTATACCTGCCACTTTTCTCATACATGCTCTTGTTTTTTTTTCTTCTTGCCTAGAACATCTTCAAAGTTTTCTCTAGCTGCTGGAATTTTTTCTATCTTTATGAAATAATTCAGGTAACATTTTCTCCAAGAAGCTTTTTAGGGAATAGAAGAATGTTATGAATGTAGTAAATGCCAGGAAAGTGTGAGCCATTATTGTTATCTCTCTTTAAAGTGTACTGTGTGAAACACACATTAATCAGATACTAATTGTGCTATGTAAAAATCGTACTTTCAGGTGCAATGACTTTCTGAAAAGTTAAAACAACTTGATGGTAGATTTGACCAGCATTGCTGGAGCTCAGTTAATTACTTATACTTTATAGTTAGGTTGACTTGAATTGGGTGGCATAACCACTTTGTCTTCCTGTTTAAGGGGATGGTTAAAATTAACTCACGTAGCTTGGAATTGCAGAAATGATCCTTGTACCACTCATCACTCAACAGTGGCTAAATGTTCATAACTTAGTTTAATATCAGATGTCTTTAGGATTCTATTTTCTTGCACTATTACTAAAAGACAATCAGCGGCATGAAGTTGAGACTTTGATATATAATTTCAGTGGAGATGATGTGTTTGCTTTTAATTCCATTTTAATATCTGTGTCTATTTCCATGTGGTACTCAACATATATTCTTAGCTAAAGCCATCTGTGACAAGACATTTGTTCATTAAAGCTACTTTCTTCATCTCATATGGTGATGAAATTTATCCTCTTGATCAACTAATGCATTACTTTCACAAACCAATAACGAAGATTAGAGCACTAAAAAGAAATTGCTTTTTAAATATTAATATAATAAATAAATAAGCCTTAAGATTCCTAGAGTGTCTATAAGCGGTAAGATCTTTGTACTGTTTATGTCTAGAAGTGGTGATCTAAGTTTATGTTGAGCTGTAAACATGTTTTCCTGGATCTGATAACATTTGATAGAGGTCTTCAAAGCATTTTTGGAAAATACCCATTATGAAAAACTACACATGAATATCAAACTATTATTTGAACTAAAATAACTTATATGTTAGTTTCACATTTCCACATAGTTTTTAAGGACTCTCATACATATAAAATGTGTTTCAGGATGAACATGACCCTGAACTTTAGTCATCTGTGTAAATTTTATGGTCAATTATCAGAACTGATCAGGACTTAACAGAATCCCAGGCATTCTCAGATAACAGCAGAATACTGTTCTCCAGAAGTTGTGACCAGTTGCATTCTGAACAGTTTGTATCTGTGTTGCCCACTGTGCTCTGTTTTCATCATTGCCTGAATCTCTGCTGTCCATCTTGCTGTGTGGCAAGTAAAGACTCAGATAGGGATGCAACATTAAGATCAAAGATTTCTTAAATTACTCCTCCAACATTCCTGGTTCCCTGATGATCAATATTAGCTTCTTCAAGGTCCCTTTATTTGGTTTTCCTTTGTTGTTTTTTGAAGCATTTTAATTCTTTGATGTACTGCCTCCCATGGCACCTCATCACCAATGAATGGGAAGGTGGCCTGACTCACAACTATTTGATGTGGCTTCAGTGTCCTCCTGTTTTTTTTTTTTCTAAACTATAATGGCTAGTACTATTGCTTATAACCACTTCTTGCAGAATGTTGCCTGCCTCCCCCATGCATTAGTATTCACCAGTTTCCTGGATTTCTAGTTGCTGTGCCCAGTCCATAGACTGCTTCTGAAATACTAAGATTGATGATTCTTTCAAACAGGTGAGCACAAGTATATAGATGGGTCATCCTCTGCTTGGTGCCAGTGCTCACCTCTGGTAACTAGATATTAAGGTTTCTGATCATCTTTGATCTCCTAGATTTATGATGAGACTTTTCTCACCTGTCTTTGCTTGAGGCATGACTAATGGCCCTGCACAATCAATAGATTGCCAAATATGCTTGGAGCATCAGTTCCTAGGTTGATCTTTTTTATTTTAAGTTAGAATAAATACACAATGGAAAGCAAAGCATTGGATTAATACTTGGCTTTTCTTTTAAAAATATTACTTTTCTCACCCAATAGTTAAAATTCATATAAAAATGAAAAAAAAATCCTTCACAGGAAGAATATCTTAATGTACATAATCCTACATGTTATTCATAGTAATTGTAGTCACTTAAAGATGACTAGATATGCATTTTGTAGATGAGAAAAATAATAGACAGTAACCCTCATCAAACTTCTTGGCACATAATTAAATTTTGGGCTTCAGTGAAACTATGTGGTGAAATTTCTTAGCACACAGACTGTGGGCTTGCATGAAACTGTGTCATCATGCTCTTTATTTTGCATGCCAAACAACTTTTCAAATAGGTCTTCTGGTTCATTACAAAGTGGCCAATGCCCACTGCCCATAAAAACAGCTAGACTTGCCATCTGCTGTATACCAGCCTTCTGGGCTTTGGTTGGCTGGCAGATGGATACAGTCAGTGTCCAATTATTCTGAGCTTTGTACTTCCCATTAACATTATTCGTGCACTTTTGTGTGACAGCAACAGGATCTCCTGGTAAGATCTGGTCACAGTACAGCATGTGTTGTCCAATAGCTGAGCAGAATGAGAATTTGCCAAGTAGTTATAGAATGAAACACTCCAGAGATCACAAAATGAAATCTTGATATTTATGAAGTTATTTATTAGAAGCATTGGAGACATAATCTAAGTCTAATCTGGAAAAATGTATCTGACTTTTTCCCAATTTTGTTCAGATCCTGGAGAACATTCTCATCTTTGTTGAAAACAAAGAACTGGAAACAATGGAAAGATATCTCTATTGAATTTACTGCTCCAGAAACATTAATATTAAATCTGGAGTGCTTACCAAACCCATGCTAAAAGGCTTCATGATTTTTCCCCAGGAAGTAGTTACAGTGGCCATTTTTGTTTGTTTTTCTTTCCTTTTTCTATAAATCTCCCTGCATCCAAAGAAACCAAAGAATATCTCTACAATGTCAAACAAACGCAGAAACCGAGGTAACAAGAACAAGGAAGACACTATGATGCCCCCAAATGAAATAGACACCCCAATTCAAGATTATGAAGATGATGAGATAGAAGAAATGCAAGAAGCAGATCTCAAAAAATTGATAAGAACATTAAGAAGTTCTCAAAAATAAATTCTTGAACTATAGAAATCCTTAATGGGCAAGATGGAAAATCTCTCTCACGAAAATGAAATATTAAGGAAGAATCAAAATGAAATGAAACAACTAGTATAAAATGAAACTGTAATAGTGACGAGAAATCATAATGAAATGAAGAATTCAATAGATTAAATGGCAAACACATTAGAAAGCCTTAACAGAATGGGTGAAGCAAAAGAGAGAATATCGGACTTAGAAGACAGAGCACAGGAAAGGATACAAACCAAAGAAAAGAAGAGGAAATTAGAAATCTAAAAAATATTGTCAGGAATCTACAGGATACTATTAAAAAACCCAGCATTCGGGTTCTAGGAGTTCCTGAAGGCATGGAGAGAGAGAAAGGATTAGAAGGCCTTTTTAGTGAGATATAGGCAGAAAATTTCCCAGGTTTGGAGAAGCACAGAGACATTCTAGTACAGGAAGCTCATAGAACCCCTAGTAAACATGACCAAAAGAGATCCTCACCACGACACGTTGTAATTAAACTCACCACAGTGAAACATAAAGAAAAGATCCTAAAATGTGCAAGAGAGAAACGTCAGATTACTCTCAGAGGATCTCCAATCAGACTCACAGCTGACTTATCAGAAACCCTACAGCCTATGAGGGAATGGCAAGACATAGCCCAGGTACTAAGAGAGAACAACTGCCAGCCCAGAATATTATATCCTGCAAAGCTCTCATTTGTGAATGAAGGTGAAATGAAGACCTTTCATAGCAAACAGAAATGGAAAGAATTTGTCACCACTCGTCCAGCCCTGCAAAAGATGCTTAAAGATGTGTTACACACAGAAACACAGAAACACGGTCATCAATATGAAAGAAGGTAAAGGAAGGAAATCTCACAGCAAAAGATCACAGGGAATTCAAAGCATATATTAGAAAATATCTTTGGCAAATGGCAGGGCAAATTTACTACTTATCAATAGTCACATTGAAAGTTAATGGCCTGAACTGTCCAGTTAAAAGACAGAGATTAGCTGATTGGGTTAAGGAACAAAACCCATCTATTTGCTGCTTACAAGAAACACATCTTTCCAACAAAGATGCATACAGACTGAAAGTGAAAGGCCGGAAAAAGATATACCATGCCAACAGAAATGAAAAGAGTGGGCGTAGCCATCTTAATATCGGACAACATAAACTTTACCACAAAAACTTTTAAGAGAGTCAAAGGGGGCACTATATAATGATTAAGGGATCAATTCAACAGGAAGATATAACGATTATCAACGTATATGCATCTAATTACAGGGCACCGGTTTATTTAAAAGATTTGTTAAGGGACTTAAGGAAGCCTCTTGAGATCACAAACTCTGACTTTATTTAGGCAAGGCCATCATCAAAGTGGAAGTTCTCTCCTCCCTTCAGAGAAAGGTACCTCCTTCTTTGGTGGCCCCTGCTTTCCACCGAGATCTCACTCACAGACATCTTTAACTTTGGTCATTTTTTTTGCCACAGTGACTTGACTTTCCATGCCTGAGATACTATCATGGGCTTTTTAGCCAGATCCCAATGCCATAAGGGCTGATTCTGAGGCCAGAGTTCTATTTAGGACAGCTGCCATCCTATGAGTCTGCTGTGTATCTCGCTTCCCGTGTTGGATTGTTCTCTCCTTTTTAATTCTATCAGTTACTATTAGCAGACACTACTATTGTGTATGCAATCCCTTTGACACTTAATCCTATCTTTATGATCAATTCTGAACTTAAACTGATTACTTTAACTAGTAAGGTTATGGTATTTGGACTCCCAAGGCAAGTTTTTAGCTTTACCCTTATGGGTAATTCTGAGGGAGCATGTGTAGAACTGTATATCTCCTCCCTCTTTTATTCCCACTCTCATTTTTAACAGGCATACATTTTCAGTTTGTTTTAAGCACCTAAAAATAATTCTGTGTTAAGTAAAGAGTTCAACCAATGGCATTAATTAGAAAAAGAAAATAGTAAAAAGAATAAAATAGTAAATTGTTCCTCAACAGTCAGGATGAGGGCTGATCAAGTCACTGTTACTAATATTAATGAATTTTTCCATTCCATTTGTTCTAGTCATCATATGACCTTGCTAAAATTCCAGGCTATGTGTTTGAGGTTGCTCTGATGAGAACAATTATTGTGATCAAGGACACCTAACGGTGTTCTTCTGTCTAACATCTAGTATGAACAAATGATTTTAGCATTAATAAGGAAGATTTATCCAATATATCTAAGTGTTCAAGTACAGGACAGATTAACACAAGTAGTGTTTATTATTGCATTAATAATGCATGCTCATTTAGAAAGTAGAGGAATAAAGATTTTCTAATATACTATCAGATTTCTCTATGCTTCATGTTTTTTCTCCAACTCTATCTGTAGTTAAATTTGTGATTTCAGTCAATCGTATCTTATCTTTTAGTTTGAGATTATACTTTTTTGTTTTTAAGTTTTTTTGTAGAGTTCATGGTTAAGAATTTTTTGATACTTATTCAGTTTGAATGTCAAGTACTTAAACATTTTACTATTGTTAAGCCTGAAAGTTGAGCCTAATTCAGAGTTTATTATGTCAATACCATAAATAATGTTCTTATAATTATAATTTTATATTAATCAATTATTGATTAATCATCGATATTTTCACTTTGATTACATTCTTAAAAGGAAAATTATCATGAAAAGTATAAACTTATTATAGATTTGTGGAATTATCCAAGAAATAGTTTATAACCCTTCATCATCTTCCCATTAACATTTACAAACGTTTTTAACATGTCCTGCAGCATTATTGAAGGTTTCTTATTTAAGATTGTTCTTTCTTAATGTGTAATGCCAAATCTTGTATTATTAGACGTGACTGAGTCCATGCATCAAATTTTTAAGGGGTTACAAAGCCATTTTCACCCTTAAATCAGACTTCAAAGTAGATATCTAAGGAGATAGCTTAAGTAACCTCTGCCCTTTTTATGGTAGTTGGGGCTTTGACCAATTTCTAATTATCCATATAATTGTTTAATATATACCAATTAAGCACTATAATACTGGTTTCGCCAGGCTTTTTCAATGAACTTCGGCATCAAATAGAAGCAGTGGTACAAAGGTTAACTAGAAATAAATTGTGTTGCCAAGTCATTGCCTGAAGTTCTGTCACTGCCATCACAAGCAGAATGATGCAAATAACAACCCTTTGCTTTCCACTCACCCTGAGATGCCCTGTGAGTTCCTTAAATGCCTACCCTCCTGCTACATGTCTCAGTAAGCAGGCAGATCTGAAATTGTCTAATGATCAAAGACAGAATAGCTCAAAACAGTTTTAAATTTTTACAATCAACCTGCCTGGGACAAAGATTTGTCAGAAAGAAATTATGTGCCACAACATTTGATAAACCCAAAGGAAAAACATCTGTCTCTCATTAAAAACACTAATAAAGCAAATGCTTCTAAAGGCTATCGAATTTTTCAGTTGCAATACTTGGGTCTTTCAGAGAGTTTCATTAGAAATGCTTCTTTTCATTCAGATTAAAAAGTTGCCAAAGTTACCACAAATTCAGATTTCTTTAACTCTTTTTTTTAAGTTTTATTTAATGAATATAAATTTCCAAAGTACAGCTTATGGATTACAATGGCTTCCCCCCCCCCATAACTTCCCTCCCACCCGCAACCCTCCCTTTCCCACTCCCTCTCCCCTTCCATTCACATCAAGATTCATTTTCAATTCTCTTTATATACAGAAGATCAGTTTAGCATACATTAAGTAAAGATTTCAACAGTTTGCACCCACACAGAAACATAAAGTGAAAAATACTGTTTGAGTACTAGTTATAGCATTAAATCTCAGTGTACAGCACACTAAAGACAAAGATCCTACATGAGGAGTAAGTACACAGTACCTCCTGTTGTTGACTTAACAAATTGACACTCTTGTTGATGGCCTCAGTAATCACCCTAGGCTCTTGTCATGAGCTGCCAAGGCTATGGAAGCCCTCTGAGTTCACCGACTCTGATCATTTTTAGACAAGGCCGTGGTCAAAGTGGAAGTTCTCTCCTCCCTTCAGAGAAAGGTACCTCCTTCTTTGATGACCCATTCTTTCCACTGGGATCTCACTCGCAGAGATCTTTCATTTAGGTTTTTTTTTTTTCCCCCAGAGTGACTTTGCTTTCCATGCCTGAAATACTCTCATGAGCATTTCAGCTGGATCCGCATGCCTTAAGGGCTGATTCTGAGGCCAGAGTGCTGTTTAGGACATCTGCCATTGTACGGGTCTGCTGTGTATCTCACTTCCCATGTTGGATTGTTCTCTCCCTTTTTTTATTCTATCAGCTAGTATTTGCAGACACTATTCTTGTTTATGTGATCCCTTTGGTTCTTAGTCCTATCATTATGATCAATTGTGAACAGAAATTGATCACTGGGACTAGTGAGATGGCATTGGTACATGCCACCTTGATGGGATTGAATTGGAATCCCCTGGTATGTTTCTAACTCTACCGTTTGAGGTAAGTCAGCTTGAGCATGTCCCGAATTGCACATCTCTTCCCTCTCTTATTCCCACTCTTATATTTAACAGCGATCACTTTTCAGTTAAGTTTCAGCACTTAAGAAGAATTGTGTATTGATTACAGTATTCAACCAAAAGTATTAAGTAGAACAAACAGAAAAAATACTAAGAGGGATAACATATCAAGTTGCTCATCAACAGTCAGGGTGAAGGCTGATCAAGTCACCGTTTCTCCTAGTGTTCATTTCACTTTAACAGGTTTCCTTTTTGGTGCTCAGTTAGTTGTCACCTATCAGGGAGAACAAGTGGTATTTGTCCCTTTGGGATTGCCTTATTACACTCAGCACAATGTTTTCCAAATTCCTAACAGGGATCACTTTTCAGTTAAAATTTAAACACCTAAGAATAATTGAGTGTTAATTACAGAGTTCAACCAATGGTACTAGAACAAAAAAGATACTATAATGGATAAAGCATTACATTGTACATCAACCGTCAGGACAAGAGCTGATCAAGTCACTGTTTCGCATAGTGTCCATTTCACTTCAACAAGTTTCCCCTTTGGTGCTCAGTTAGTTGTCGCCGATCAGGGAGAACATATGATATTTATCCCTTTGGGACTGGCTTAATTCACTCAGCATGATGTTTTCCAGATTCCTCCATCTTTTTGCATATGACTGAGTTTTGTTTTTTCTTTTTTTTTTTTTTTTGGCTGCTGTATAGTATTCTATAGAGTACATGTCCCATACTTTCTTTTCCAGTCTACTGTTGATGGGCATTTGGGTTGGTTCCAGGTCTTAGCTCTTGTGAATTGAGCTGCGATAAACATTAAGCACAGGCATTCAAAGCCAAAATTAACATTTGGGATTGCATCAAATTGAGAAGTTTCTGTACTGCAAAAGAAACAGTCAGGAAAGTGAAGAGGCAACCAACAGAATGGGAAAATATATTTGCAAACTATGCAGTTGATAAAGAGTTGATAACCAGAATCTACAAAGAAATCAAGAAACTCCACAACATCAAAACAAACAACCCACCTAAGAGATGGGCCAAGGACCTCAATAGACATTTTTCAAAAGAGGAAATCCAAATAGCCAGTAGGCACATGAAAAAATGTTCAAGATCACTAGCAATCAGGGAAATGCAAATCAAAACCACAATGAGGTTTCACCTCATCCCGGTTAGAATGGCTCACATTCAGAAATGTACCAACAATAGATGCTGGAGAGGATGTGGGGAAAAAGGGACACTAACCCACTGTTGGTGGGAATGCAAATTGGTTAAGCCACTATGGACTTCAGTCTGGAGATTCCTCAGAAACCTCAATATAACCCTACCATTCAACCCAGCCATCCCACTCCATGGAATTTACCCAAAGGAAACGAAATTGGCAAGCAAACAAGCTGTCTGCACATTAATGTTTATCGCAGCTCACTTCACAATAGATTTCTTTAACTCTTAATCCCATTATTCTCTGAGGTAATTTCCAGCCACCCCTCACCTTCACCAGGATCTTTCTTTTCTGAGAGCTCTCTATGAGAGCTCTATCTGATAATTTTCCCCTTCCAAATTCTGAGATTCCCGGGGGTGGAGAGTGGGCAATTCAGATATATCACCCTTGAATCATATGAGGATGACAGGAAGTTTCTTCCTGATTGCCGCCTCTTCCTTCCATTATAGAAAGATTATTACTGCCATTCCTTTTTTCTACTTTCTCTCAAACTCTCCTCACATCTCATTTTTATTGATTTTTCCTACCTGAAAAGGTGCTCGTGTAGGCTTCTTCCACTAATTGTTGCGTGTTTTTCCCCTCCTGGGATAGATTCAATGTGGTTTGGCCCCTTTCATTCTCTGTTGTATTTTTAAGCTAAATTGCAGCTGGCTACTTGCATCATGTGAGTCTGTTCCCATTGATATCACAGTATCCTTAGTTCACTCTCACACCATGTATTAAAATGGGGAGAACAATGCCAGTCCTGTATTTGCCTTATTTAGGTTCTTCTTGTATCTCTCCGACACGATGCAACATTCTCCTTTACTTGTGAGGAAGACTATTACCTTGGTCTTTGATCACAAATTCAGCTTTCATGGAAACTACAAAAGGGCGGCCCTCATCATCATGTGGGTACCATGGCCCTTTAAGAGAGAAAATCATTTTAACCTGCCCTGGTTACCTTCCATTGGCTCCACTGTTTTCTGTTATCCATTCCCCTCAATGTATTTTCTCTTCTACTCAGAAAACTTTATGAATAATAATATTCTATAAAGCAAATTTCATTATTATAAGCCATACCTAGTGATCATATTATGAGCAATAACCCTTTTAACATAACATACTGCAATTATTTCAGCAAAGGGGTTGTCTATATGTAGATGCTTGCCATTTTTTCCAGCTATTTAAGGGGCTTAAATACTTTTGCTGTCACAATGTGGGCAATGATTTCTGAAACTTTGGCAGCCAAATTCATCTTCATAACTTTTTTTTTTTCTGTATGGTTGGAAACATTTCTGGTATAGTTGCCATCTTTGTTCTCTGATATTTATAAATCATGCTTTACAGGCAAGGAACCAGACTGTACAGAAGGATGGTCATAGCTGTATTAAATATTGTACAAAATTACTCAGAAAAAAACCTCAGTTGGGGCTGGCTCTGTGGCGCAGTGGGTTAACGCCCTGGCTTGAAGCACTGGCATCACATTTGGGCACCGGTTCTAGTCCCGGCTGCTCCTCTTCCAGTCCAGCTCTCTGCTATGACCTGGGAAAGCAGTGGAGGATGGCCCAAGTCCTTGGGCCCCTGCACCCATGTGGGAGACCAGGAAGAAGCTCCTGGCTCCTGGCTTCAGATCAGCGCAGCTCCAGCCGTTGTGGCCATCTGGGGAGTGAACCAAGGGATGGAAGACCTCTCTCTCTCTCTGCCTCTCCTCTCTCTGTGTAGCTCTAACTTTCAAATAAATAAAATAAATCTTTAAAAAAATCAGTTGACCTTAAGGAAATGTCAATTAAAATCTTAAATAGGATTTGGGAAAGTGAAATACTGTGGCTATATATATACAAACATACATACATATATATGTATATATATACATATAAATATAGTGTGTGTATACATGTATGAATTCCAAATTATCTAGTGCATAATAAAAAGTAGAGAATGTGATATTCAGAGGTATGTTTAAAAATCTTCTGGAATTACAGGTAGTGAGCATGTAATAATGAATCTTCTTGGAAAATGACCTTATAGTGAAAGTTCATTTGAATATGACCACTCTCCTTTGGATAGCACAATCGATCTTGTGGCTATTCAGATAAAGTGATTGGAGAGAAAAGCATCTTACATGAGTCACTGTTTTCATTGTGTAAATTTGTGACAAACATGGAGAACACCTACGTTAATCCATGCATTTTACAGGTGATGTGGCACAGGAAGTTATAATAATGATGTGCTTAAAGTCTTATAAGTAGTAGTAGAAATACAACCAAATTTTTCCAGATTTTCTGACTTGCAGATTGAAAAAGAAGTAATAATGCATTTTTTGACTAAGTTTATTGTGTTTGTGGAATTTATAGATGATATCCAGGTAGTATTTTGGATTATGTCTGAACTTCAGGGAAATGGTTATGGGTAAAGATTTAAAGACATATTTGAATATAGGTGACTTTAAAATATATTCCACCAGGAGGGCATTTAGAAATCTTAAATCTGACTTAAAGAAGGTATTTCACAAAGGTTTTGGGCTGTGTGCTTTGGCTAGCAACACTGTGTTTTTTCTGTGAGCTGCCATCCACTTAGCTGCTAACCCATTGCTGTAGTGTGAATGTTTGCATCCTCTCGTAATTCATGTTTTTAATAGTAATCCCCAATGTAATGGTATTATGTAGTGGGGCCTTTGGGAAGTCATTGGGTGATGTGGCCAAAGTCCTCTTGAATAGGATTAGCAACCTTATAAAACAGACTGCAGAGAGAAGTCATTTGATCCCTCCTCTCTGTGAGTGCACAACTAGCAGATGCCATCTATGAACCAGGAAGCTTGCCCCAGACACTGGATCCGCTTGTACCCTGATCATGAATTTTCCGTCTTCTAGAACTGTGTGAAATAATTTTTTGTTGTTTATAAACCACCTGGTTTATGGCATTTTGTTATGGTAGCCTTAACAGACTAAGATCGCCATCATCAAAGCACTACACATTTCACAAAGCAGATCATGCCACTTATTCATCCATTAATTTAAAAAAAAAAATTGCCAGACCCTGTTTGAAGTGTTAGAGACAAAATTGACAAAATTATAGCATCCCTGTTTTCAAGTAGTTGATGCCATAGTGGAAAAAAATAGTTGTTTCTAAATTTAAAAAATAACAAATTGACTAAACAAATTCAGATAATGATAATTATACCAACAATAATAAAAGAGAGTAATAATAAAGAGAGTGATAACACAGAGATTGGGGCCTATTCTGGGTCATCAGGGTAAGCCTTGCTCAGAGGTAACATTGGAAGTGACACCCAAATGGCCTCTGGAAGCAGTGCAGTATCCTCAACTGGCAATGAATGCAAAGCATTAAACAGAGAGCAAGAAGGACAATGTGGTGGAGCATGGTGAGCAAGAGGGTGAGTAGCATGGAATGAAGGCAAAGAGGTGAGATGTCGACAGGAAGCTGATTGCAGAGGGCTGCTCTGGGCCACAGAAAGGGAAGTCTTTGTTTTTCAAATGGACACATAAAAAGTAAACATATTTATGGGTTACCATGTTCTAATACATGAATACATTGTACAATGTCCAATCAGGGTAAATATATCCATCTTCTCAAACATTTAACATTTCTTTATGGTGAAAACATCCGAAGTCCTATTTTCCTGGTTTTTTGAAATGAAGAAATACACAGCTCATTAACACCATTTGTAGTCATGCTACTGAGCTCTAGATCCCTAGAAGTTTTTACTCCTACCTAGCTATAACTTAGTGCATGTAAATCAACTTTTTTCTATCCCTTCCTTCCTTTGTACCTTCTCAGCATGTGGTAACCACCATTCCACTTTCAACTTCTGTGAGATCACCTGTGTTTTATATTCCATATATTAATGAGATCATGTGATGCTTGTCTTTCTGTTCTTGACTTATTTCACTTACCATAATGATCCCCAGTATCATTCATGTTGCTGAACATGACAGAATTTTATCATTGTCATGGCTAAGTAGCATTATGTGTATGTACCACCACAATTTCTTTATCCATCCATTACTGGATATATACTTAGGTTATTTTGTTTTCTTGGATATTGTGAATAGTGCTGCAATAAACAAGGGAGTGCAAATGTCTGTTCTACAGAGTGATTAGAATTCATATGTGTGTATATGTGTGTGTGTGTGTGTGTGTGTGGTAGTGGGATTATGGATAATTTGGTAGTTTGTCGCTCCCCCTCTTCGTGGAGGAACGACACAGGACCCTGCGCTGTTCTTTCGTCTGCTCGGCCCTCCCCGGGTTTGCTGCTGGTTCTTCCCGGGTTGGCTACTATCCCTTCCACCTCCGTGGAAGGGCAGTTCCCCCTGCCACATTCCCCACTTCCGCAGGGGAGCGGCACACCGCCGGCCGGTTCTCTCGGGGGCTGCACGGGTGTTCCTTCAGCTACATGTTCCCCTTAGATGTTCCTGGTGCATGCCGTCTCTCTCCTCCTTTATAGTCCTCCTCCGCCAATCCCAACTCGGCTGAGTACGCTGCTCTCCAATCAGGAGCAAGTCCTACAGTTAATTGGTTGAACTGGAGGCAGCTGTGCGGAAGCTGTTTACTTCTCTCCCAGCGCCATATTGTGGGAGAGCAGATGCATAGAATAAGTACTAATTCGAGCAACTTAGTCTAGTCCGGATTGCTCCCCACAGATCCCCCTTTCTTTTTATTTTTTTGGCGTTGATACGCGCCTGTCTTCGGTGTCCCGCAGCACACACTCTGCTGTACTTGCTAGAGTTGCCACAGGCTCTTACAAGTCCTATCAATCAGGAAAACCGAATCCGGGTCCTCTCTTCGCCATTGTGAGGAGGTTTTTAGGCGCTGATGCATGCCTGTGTTCGGTGCCCTGCAGCGCATGCTCTGCTCTGCCCGCAGGGGCTTACAAGCTCTATCAGGCAAACCGAATCCAAGCCTTCTCATTGCCTTATTGTGGGGGAGACTTATTAGTGTTGGTTCGTGCCTATCTTCGGTGACCTGCAGCTCATACTCTGGTCGAGCTTTGCTGGCGCTTACCGCCTTAAATCAGGCAGACCGAATCCAAGCCTCCTAATTGTTGCATTGTGGGGAAGCTTTACTGATGTTAATTCGTGCCTGTCTTCGGTGACCTGCGGCTAGCCGCCCAGGTGCTCACCGCCTCACTAATCGGGCAGACCGAATCCAAGCCTTCTAATTGGCATGTTGAGGGGAGGCCTTATTTTTCTCTATTTCTCTATCTCCGGGCATTCCTACCTCTCCCATTTCACTTCTATCTTCCAGCATTCCTATTTCTCTCATCTTCTAAACTTCTGTTTCTCTTATCCCTGCGGCTTTCCGGCGCCCGCCCCGAGACTGCTTCTCGGCGGCTTCCCGGCTCTGAGCCGCTTCAGCCCGCGCTTCTCCGATCTGCGCGGCTTCCCGGCTTTGCGCAGCTTCCCGGCGCCTCGCCCCGCGGCAGCTTCAGGGCTCTGCGCGGCTTCCCGGCGCCTCGCCCCGCCGGCGGGTTCCCGGCTCTGCGCGCACGCTCCGCGGTCTCCACGCACTTCGCGCCCGCACCACGGCCTCGCGCCAGCCCCGGCGTTCCCCATCTATTCACGCCCCGTGCTCTCTCTGCACGCGGCGGCTTCCGCGAATGTTTCCGCCACCACCGGCATTCAGTCCAAGTTCCCCGGACTAACCTGGCGAATTCCAACCTGGCGGCCCACGTCTCTGCCTCTGGTTCCAAATCTTCGCCTCTTGCTCCCCGGGGTGACTTGAAGAATTCCAAGGTGGCTTAAGTCTTCGCCTCGGCCTGCACTCGCGGCTTCATCCTCCCTAACATTTTTCTCTACCCGGTACGTTTCCCTAAGTTTTCTTCCAACAATATTCCTCTCATTTCTCCTGGCTTCTCCCCACAGTCCGTATCCGAGTCCAAGCCTCCTCCAGGTTTCACTTTCGCTTTCAATCTCCTAGCTTCCCCTCCATAGTCCGCATCCGAGTCTATGAAAGCTTTCACTTTCGCTTTCAATCCTAACTTCTTTCCCACAGTCCATATCCGAGTCTATGCCTAGGCTTTCAATAGCTTCTTCCGGCACCTAGGCTCTTTGCTAGTCTCTCTCTCCGGTATTTTCCACTTCTTCCCGTTTCTTCCCTCTTAGGTTTCCTATCCGTCCTAGGTTTCCTATCCGAGTCCGTCCTAGGTTTCCTATCCGAGTCACGGCACCATTATGTCGCTCCCCCTCTTCGTGGAGGAACGACACTAAACCCTGCCTAGGCTTCATATCCGAGTCACGGCACCATTATGTTGCTCCCCCTCTTCGTGGAGGAGCAACACTGAACCCTGCGCTGTTCTTTCGTCTGCTCGGCCCTCCCCGGGTTTGCTGCTGGTTCTTCCCGGGTTGGCTACTATCCCTTCCACCTCCGTGGAAGGGCGGTTCCCCCTGGCCGCATTCCCCACTTCCGCAGGGGAGCGGCACACCGCCGGCCGGCTCTCTGGGGGCTGCACGGGTTCCCTTAGATGTTCCCCATAGATGTTCCTGGTGCATGCCGTCTCTCTCCTCCTTTATAGTCCTCCTCCGCCAATCCCAACTCGGCTGAGTACGCTGCTCTCCAATCAGGAGCAAGTCCTACAGTTAATTGGTTGAACTGGAGGCAGCTGTGCGGAAGCTGTTTACTTCTCTCCCAGCGCCATATTGTGGGAGAGCAGATGCATAGAATAAGTCCTAATTCGAGTAACTTAGTCCAGTCCGGATTGCTCCCCACAGTAGTTCTACTTTTATTTTTCTAATGACCTCTTATACTGTTTTCCACAATGGCTATACTAGTTTATATTCCTACATGGTGAAGGATTTGGCATTACAACATGTACTGTGGAAAAAGGTTAATAGAGTGTGATGTAATCTGATTAAGTTTTATAAACATAGATTTGGTGGTTGAATTGATAATATACTGTAGGAGGCAGAGATACAACACAAAGACCAATGAGGAACTATTGTAGTAATGCCCATGACACACTGTGATGCTAGAACCACAACTGTCACAGTTGAGATGGTAAGTAGGGACAGAATCTACGTATGTTTTGGCAGAAGAATTAATTCAACTTCAAAAGGGGTTGTACAAGGATGGCTGAAGAGTCAGGGGTAATGTGTGACAGAAATGGGGCACTATTCCTAGATTTTGACTAAAAACTTGAAGATTGTGATGCCATTTATGAAGATGATAAACCTTGCGAAAATATATGAAGGGTTCTTGGGGGATCATTCCTGTTTGATACTGTATTTCCATTTAGAGGTGTCAAGCAGGCAATTTGTATGTGTGTATGTGTGTATAATAAATATATTTTATGTATATATAATATATATATGAGCTTGCAGATTTGTGGGTAGACTGAATCAGGGGATATTAGTGCTGTGCAACTGAATGAATTGTCCTAGGGGTGCACTATAGATGCAGAGAGGAGAAAGCCCAAGAATCAAGACTGGAGAGTGAGAAAAGACCATGTTTTACAGTCAGAAAAGTAAATTGAAAAGGAGACTAAGAAGACATAGGTCAGGAAACATATGAAAAGTATTAATAGGATGACACAAATATGGAATTTGTGATATTTTTTCTTTAAAGGGGACTTACCCAATATATTTGTTCTGGTTTTAGTTTGGACTACTAACATTTTATCTAAGTATCTGTTTCATGACATTTTTAATTTAACCAATAAATATTTTCACTGTGTTATGGAATGAATGTTAGAATCTTAACCTGCAGTACCTCAGAGTGTGACTTTATTTGCATGCAGAATCGTTGCAGAGGTACTCTAGGTAAAATGGTGTTACTAGGGTGAGTCATAACCCAATGGGACTGATGGCCCTTGAAGAGGTTAGAACACAGACAAGGTTGAGCACAGAGGGAAGATCTCCTGGAGACACGGGAAAGGCAAGGAGAGAGGCCTCCAAGACCAAGCCCGCTAACTGACACCTTGAGTTCGAACTTCCAGCCTTCAGGACTGTGAGACTAAATTTCCGTCATTTAAGACACTTAGTATATGGTGTTTGCTACAGCAGCCTCAGACAAATAAACCCTGTCTTATTTCATCTGTCAGCAACACCTGAAATTGTCAGCTATCCACTTAATGTTGTCAGATTTTATTAGTTCAGATACAAATTTAGCTAGAGTAAGAGTGTCAAAATAATGGAGATGAGGTAAGAGTTTATGTTTCTCACATTTTAGAATCTTGCTGTAAGTCCAGGTGTAAAATGGTCACCCATGGTGCCAGGGACCCAAGTTCATTATAAAAATTTTCATCATAATCTGAAGTTTTGAATCATTTGTGGACCAAAATAGTTCATAGTTAATGTCTAACATTTCATAGAATGAAAGGCACGATCTGGCCAGTAAGAAATCGCTTGAATGGCACTTCACTTATTACTTGTAGTTACATACCATTGGTCTAAAGTTAATCATGTAGCCATGCCTGCCTTTCAGGAAAGCGGTGGTCAACTACCTGAAACTGACTAAAAGTGAGGATTCCAGGACTGGGGAAAAGGGAAAAATTGCTTTGCAAAATAATTTTATACAGTAGGCACTAAAAATGTAAATTTAATATATCACTCTAATCTTATTTTCAATGTAATTTTAATTATTCTTATAAAATTTTAGAGAGTTTATACTTCCTTAAGTTTATTTGTCTTACAGAGTTTGTATCATTGTTTTTTCTATTTCCACAATCATAAAGTAGTGGAGAGCAAAATAAGGTTTTGTCATTTGTTCCCGATGCTATCACTTGTAAAATTAAAACATTGGATTAGACAATGCCTGAAGTTCCTTCAATATATGTTTTTGTGAATCTAAGCTATGCAACACATATACTCTATATTATATGTAGTAAATAATTGAGAAATGAGATAAATAATTATCCTATATATTATATGGTAAATATTTATTTTTAAATAACTTCTCATTCGATTACTAGATAGCTTTTCTCTGTAAAAATCAATAAATAAGAGTCTTGTGACTGAAGACCACTTTCAGCCTTTTCATGTATATTAAACCACAAGATGGCAGCAGTAGAAAAAATTCCCTTTTATTTTCTCTGGTTTCAAAAATCCTGAATTTTGAGACATGTCACTGAGCGTGTACTGCTTTTTGTTCTTCAGTTCATGTGTACATTCTCACTCAAAGAAGGAAGGCAATAGTTCTGGTTTGTGTGTGTTTAAATTGTATTGGAAAAAGAAAGGAAAACTTCTTAAATTTTGCTAAGTTTTCAAGAGTGCAAAATCTGGACTAGCTTAGACTGTAAATATGTACAATATGTAGAAGTCATATAGTCACAGAAGACCTAAACTAACAAAATTCAAGTTTCTGATACTTTCTATATTTAATTTTAACCAATAGTGGCTTGGGAAACAAATATCTTCTCTACTCTTTCCAAATATGATAACTTTATATTTAAGAATACATTAAATTACTACATAAATGGCATTAGAGTAGTGATTTTGTAATGCAGGTACAATATTTATTACTGAATTTAGTTTATATTTCATAGAATGAAGTACCAAAATATTTATCATTTCAAAGAATTTTAAACTATATCCTAGTTAACTCATTCTTTTCTGCTAGCAGACGGCTCAGATTCTTTTGAGATTTGAGCAGTCCACAGGAACTATAAATGAGTATTTCAAAAATTTCATGGAAAATAGAATTAAAAGATAGCTTTGTTTTAGTTGAAAAATATAATCATGAACAGTTTTGTTTTATACTATTCATTTTTCCATGATGGTTGAAATCCCATCAGATTCATGGATATACATTTTTTAAAATTTTTAATCAATTGATTTTATAAAAGGCAGAGAAATAGAGAAAGAGTGACAGGCAGACAGATGCAGGCATGTAGTACCTGCAGCTTTTACACCTCTCTCTGGATCTTCTCATTTCACTCCTTGACGGAGGATATCAGGTTCTACTACATGCTAACCACATGTTGGAGATGTTGAAAACATGAGACCAAAACAAGTTGTACTTTATCCTTAAGGCTTCCATCTCATTTTCATGAATTCCTATTTGTTCTTGATGTGGGGACCCATGAGCCGGCCATGGGCCCACATGCTAAGGCTTAGCTTGCTGACCGTTTGCAATAGTTACTGCTGTGTGGATGTTTATGGTTTCTGTTGCGATATCGGGACCTTTCCATAACCCCAGGGTTGAGTCTACAACTACGGCCTTGGGACTTCCCGTACTTCTTTTCCCACTGACCAAGAGTTGAGAAAACATCAGGTGGAGCAACGATAAGCTTTCTGCTGGCGTCCGAGCCACCTGCTACGTGAACAGGAGCTTGATTGGATGAAGGTGCGTGATCACCTTTATGGTTGGACAAGGAGCGCATGGACTGTGTGTGATCAGGCACCCGATTGGAGCGCCGCCGCATGGACTGTAGCATGGACTAAGCTTGCTTACATGCTTCAACAATGTTATACTATATAAGCTGTTTGGATATGGTACGGGAGCTTCCCCTTTCTTTCGGAGCTCCCCTTGCTCAAGGGTTTCTCTTTCTATCCTGTTTAAATAAAGCCTACTGAAGGCCGAGAAGCAGCGTCCGAGTGTCTGTTTTTCCCGAGACCCCGGGGACCACACTTGTTCCTCCCATGTTTTATCCCTGCCTTACCACACATGTAAAACAATATTCCGCTAATCCATTAGTTCTCAACTGCCTGTTCCTACTGACTCCAGGCACCAGCATAAGTTCAGAAGCAACAGACGTACATAAAAACTTTACAGGTAGATCCAGGGCGGCTGAATATGGAGAAGCTTCACTGGGTACACCCACAGACAAGTACCAGCAAAACCATGGAAAGGCCACAGGGGAAAGACTGGGAGAAATTTTCAGTGGAGCATGGGCATAAGAGAACAGACACTCCATTGAGCAGTGAGGCAAGAAGACAGATAATGCAGTTGCCAGCTGTGTATGAGAGCAGCTCCTGCATACACACGGCTGGTACTAAGTTGAGAAGTGGTATCTTCCCAGGCAAGGTGAGAAGAGGCTGCCAGAGCTGATGAGCAACTTAATACTTGATCCCTTTTGGTATTTTTTTTCTACTTAATACTATTGGTTGAACTCTGTAATTAAAACACAGTTATTCTTAAGTGTTGAAATTTAACTGAAAAGTGATCCTTGTTAAATATAAGAGTGGGAATAAGAGAGGGAGGAGATGCACAATTTGGGACATGCTCAATTGGGCTTGCCCCAAATGGTAGAGTTAGAAGCGTGCCAGGAGAGTCCAATTCAATCCCATCAAGGTGGCATGTACCAATGCCATCTCACTAGTCAAAGTGATCAGTTTCAATTCATAATTGATCATAATGATAGGATTAAGAGTCAAAGGGATCACATAAACAAGACTAGTGTCTGCTAATACTAATTGATAGAATAAAAAAGGGAGAGAATCGTCCAACATGGGAAGCAGGATACACAACAGACTCATAGAATGGCAAATGTCCTAAACAAGAACAAATAGGAAATCATGAAAATGAGATGGAAACATTAAGGATAAAGTAAGACTTTAAACTCTGGCTTCAGAATCAGCCCTTAAGGCATTCAGATCTGGCTGAAGAGCCCATGAGAGTATTTTAGGAAACGGAAAGCCAAGACACTCTGGCAAAACAACAACAACAACAACAACACTATGTGAAATATCTCTGGGAGTGAGATCCCAGTGGAAAGAACAGGTCATCAAAGAAGGAGGGAGGTACCTTTCTCTGAAGGGAGGAGAGAACTTCCACTTTGACTTTGACCAAGTGCTTGGGCCCTGCACCCCATGGGAGACCAGGAGAAGCACCTGGCTCCTGGCTCCTGGCTTCGGATCAGCGCGGTTCGCCGGCCACAGAGCGCTGGCCGCGGCGGCCATTGGAGGGTTAACCAACGGCAAAGAAAGACCTTTCTCTCTGTCTCTCTCTCTCACTGTCCACTCTGCCTGTCAAAAAAATAAAAAATTAAAAAAAAAAAACAATTTGTAACCACACTGCTAGCTGTACAAATCATGCTTAAAGGGGTCAGCACTATGGTGTAGCATATAAAGCCACCACTTGCAGTGCCGGCATCCCATTTGTGGCTAGTTCAAATCCTGGTGCTCCTCTTCTGATCCAGCTCTCTGCTTTAGCCTGGGAAAACATTCGAAGATGGCCCAAGTCCTCGGGCCCCTGCACCCACGTGGGAGACCTGGAAGAAGCTCCTGGCTCCTGGCTTTGGATCAGCACAGCTCCAGCCATTGCAGCCAACTGGGGAGTGAAACAGTGGGTGGAAGACTCTTTCTCTCTCTCTCTCTCTCTGCCCCTCCTTCTCTCTCTGTGTAACTCTGACTTTCAAGTAAATAAATAAATCTTTAAAAAAATGATACTCAAAGATGTACTGTATAGGGGCTGGCGCTGTGGTTTATTGGGTAAATCTGTAACTTGTGGGCTCATCCTGCAAGGCCCACACTGTTGGAATAGTGGGGCGACAGCATTCCTCAACAAAAATCACTGGAGACAGTTTCAGTGAACATGTCTGTTTATTAGCAGTTAGGCACAAGCTTTTATAGGGCAGGGAAAGGGGAGTAGCTAGCTCAGGGTAGCAACACAAATTCTATAGGATAAAGCCAATATTGGAGCCCCTATGTTTCTCCAATCAGCTTGAAGCTCGCGTAGCCCATGTAGCCTTCCAGGCTGTCTTATGGGTCTCGTCCATACCCAGGCACTGTTTACCTAGTTGACAATTACAAGGCCCCTCAACAGGAAGTGGGGGTGAGGAAAATGTGCCTTTAGCCCCTGCCACCTGCCAGCAGAGAGTTCATGGGTGGCCTTCAGTGTGCTGAGTCCTCCACCAGGGTTTTTCCCAGGGAGCATGGTATGCCATGCCCTTTTAACCTCCTGCATGGGCTAGAAAGGCTTTGTTTTTGTTGTACAAGATTGCTGTTGCTATCTGGGGTCTTGAGTTTCCATATGTATTTTAGTATCATTTTTTCCATATATGCACAGAATGTTGTTGGTAGTTTCATTAGGAATATATTGGAACTGTAAATTGCTTTTGTTAGCATGGACATTTTGATTATGTTGATTCTTCCAATCCATGATCATGGAAGATTTTTCCATTTCTTATGTCTTCTATTCCTTTCTTTAGTGTTTGTAATTTTCATCATAAAGATCTTCTACATTCTTTGTTAAATTTATTCCAAGGTATCTATTATTGGTGGAGCTATTATGAATGTGATTGTACTCGAAAGTTTATTTTCAGCCATGGCATTGTCTGTGTATACTAAGAATATTTTTTCTGTGTTGATTTTATATACTTCCACTTTACTGAACTCTTTTATGAGTTCCAATAGTCACTTAGTAAAGCTTTTGGATCCCCTGTATAATACAATCATTTTAATTCAAAAGAGGGATAGTTTGATTTCCTCCTTTCCAATATGTATCCTTTTTAAATTTTTTTGCTAAATGGTTTTGACTAAAAATTCCAGGACGATATTACCTAACAATGCTAAGAACAGGAATCCTTGCATGGTTCCAGATCTTAGGGGCTATGCTTCCATCTGTTTCCTATTCAATAGGATGCTGGCCATGGTTTTATGATAAATTTCCTTGATTTCTGGCATTCTGTTGGTTACCTCCTCACTTGTTTAAGTGGTCCTTTGCACTGCATATGCTTCTTACCTTGTAAAGCTGTCTGTGTATTTTTATTATGATTGCCTGTGCTTCTGAGATCTTTTCCAAGAAATCTTTGCCTATGCCAATGACTTGCAGTTTCCCTCTAGTAATATGATGGTATCAGATTATTGACTCATTTTTATTTAATTTTCAATCAAGGTATAAGGTAAAGGGTGTTGTTTCATAATCCTACACATGGAGATCAAATTTTCCTAGCATCATTTGTTGAAGAGTGCGTCTTCTCCAGGGATTGATTTCAGCTCATTTGCCAAAGACTAGTTGGTTGTAGATATGTGGATTAATTTCTGGGAGTTCTATTCTGTTCCATTATCCTTTATGTGTATTTTTCTTGCATTCCAAGATGTTCTGATTATACTTGCTCTGTAGTATGTCTTGAAATCTGGTATTGTGATGCCTCTGGATTTGTTTTTGTCCTTTAAGATTACTTTAGCTATTCTGGCTCTCTTATGATTCCATATGAATTTGAGAATCATTTCTTCTAGGTCTGAGAAGAATGTCATTGGCATTTTGACTTGGATCATTTGAATACATGAATTTCTTCCAGTAGTACGGAAATGATATTAATTCTTCAAATTCACAAACATGGTAGATTTCCCTTATCCTTTTTATTATTCCTTTTTTTGTTTCAATTTTGTTTCATCTGTAATTTTAATTATTTCTTTCCTCACAGTAATTTTTGACTTGGTTTTCTTCTTTTTTTTAGTTCCTTAAGATGCATTTTTAGACCATTTATTTGTTGCCTTTCCATTTTCTTGATGTCAGCTACTAATAAACTTCCCGTTTAACATTGCTACTGCTATATTCCACATGGTTGATATGTTATATTTTCATCTTTATTTTTTCTATGATTTTTTTATTTGCCTTTTGATTTCTTGTATGACCCACTGTTCATTCATGAGCTTGTTTTTTGTATAATTTCTGGACTTTCTTTTTTATAACTTTTATTTAATAAATATAAATTTCCAAAGTACAGCTTATGGATTACAGTGGCCTTTTACCCCATAACCCACTTCTCACCCTCAACCATCCCATCTCACACTCCTTCACCCATTCCATTCAAATCAAGATTCATTTTCACTTATCTTTATATATAGAAGATCAATTTAGTATATATTAAGTAAAGATTTCAACAGTTTGCACCCACACAGAAACACAAAGTGTAAAGTACTGTTTGAGTACTAATTATACCATTAATTCACATAGTACAACACATTAAGGACAGAGATCCTACATGGTGAGTAAGTGCACAGTGACTCCTGTTTATGGTTTATGGTGTCAGTAATCACCCGAGGTTCTTGTCATGAGCTGCCAAGGCTATGGAAGCCTTTTGAGTTTGCCGCCTCCGATCTTATTTAGACAAGGTCATAGTCCCAGTAGAAGTTCTCTCCTCCCTTCAGAGAGAGGTACCTTCTTCTTTGATGGCCCCTGCTTTCCACTGGGATCTCACTCACAGAGGTCTTTCATTTAGGTCATTTTTTTTTGCCAGTTTCTTGGCTTTCCATGCCTGAAATACTCTCATAGACTTTTTTCTATTTTTTTTTTTATTTAATGAGCATAAATTTCCAAAGTTCTCATATACTTTTTACCCAGGTCCACATGCCTTAAGGGCTGATTCTGAGGCCAGAATGCTATTTAGGATATCTGCCATTCTATGAGTCTGCTGTGTATCCCGCTTCCCATGTTGGATTGTTCTGTCCTTTTTAATTATATCAGTTAGTATTAGCAGACACTAGTCTTGTTTATGTGATCCCTTTGACTCTTAATTCTATCATTATGATCAATTAAGAACTGAAACTGATCACTTTGACTAGTGAGATGGAGTTTCTTCAGTTGTTAAATTCCAGCTTCATTCCATTGTAGTCAAAACACATACATAGTATTATTTAAATTTTCTTGCATTTGTTGAGACTTGCTTATGGCATAGCACATGGTCTGTCCTAGAGAACATTTCACACATTGATGAAAAGAATCTTCAACTGTTAGATATAAAGTCCTGTGAATATCGGTTAGTTCCATTTGGTCTATGGATTATCTATATTGATTCTTTGTTGATATAGTTTTGTCTAGTTGATCTGTTCATTTAAGAAAGTAGGGCATTTAAGTCCCCCATTATTACTGTATTGGAGTCTATGCATCCCTTTAGATCCATTAAGATTTTATTTAGATAGCCAGGCATCCTGTTACTGGGTGTGTGTATATTTACTATATTCTTAACTTCCTGTTGAATAGATCTCTTAATCATTACATAATGCCTTTCTTTTAACATTTTTTGTGTTAAATTCTATTTTGTCTGATATCAGGATGGTTACTTCTGCTCCTTTTTGCTTTCTGTTAGACTAGAATATCTTTCTCCATCATTTTACTTTCAATATGTGTGTATCTTTGTTGGTGAGGTGTGTTTCTTGTAGGCATCAAATTGGTTGGTCTTGTTGTTGGATCCATTCAGCCAGGCTGTTTATTTTAATTAGAGAGTTTAGGTCATTTACATTCATGGTTATTATAAATACGTAAAGCATTGGCCTGCTATTTTTCCATAAATATTCCTATTGTTTGCTTTGGATTTCCTTTGCACTTTTACTAAGAGATTTTCTGCTTTCACATTCTTTTATAATGATGACTATTTTTCTGTGTTTCTGTATGTAGCACATCCTTAAGCATGATTTATATGGCTGGATGAGTGGTGGCAAATACTTTCTATTTCTGTTTGTTATAGAAAATCTTTATTTCATCTTCATTCATAAATGAGAGTTTTACAATGTGTAGTATTCTTGGTTGACAGTGTTTTTCTTTTAAGACTGGGACTCTGTCACTCCATTCCCTCCTAGACTTTAGGGGTTCTGATGAGAAATCAGCTGTCAATCTAATTGAAGACCCTCTGAATGTAATCTGGCATTTCTCTCCTGCACATTGTTGAACATTTTCTTAATGTTTTGCTGTTGGAAATTTGACTGCAATGCGTCATGGTGAAACTCTTCTTGTTGTGTCTATTAGGCATTTTATGTGCCTTGTGTACTTGGATACCCCTTTCTCCAAATTAGGAAAATTTTCTGTAATTATTTCAATGAATAGACCTTCTAATGCAATCTTTCTTTCCATTACTTCAGGTACTACTAAGACCCTTATGATGGGTGGCTTCATAGTATCCCATAAATCTCAAACACATTTCTTTTAGTTTTTCTAATTATTATTTCTTCTTCCTCTTCCTTTACTTCTCCTTCTTCCTCTTTTGTCTTATTGATGTATTTCCCAAGATTTGTCTTCTAGTTCACATATACTTTCTTTTGCTTCACCAAGTCTGGTGTTAAGTCTTTCCACTGTATTTTTGATTTGAGATACTGAATTTGTCATTTCTAATATTTCAGTTTCATTTATCTTCAATATCTCTATTTCAAGTGAAATTTTTTCATCCATATCATCTATGGATATCTTTAACTCATGAACTTGCCTCTTATTGCTTTTGAGTAATCCTATGACCATTTTTTTAAATTCCTTTTCAAGCATCATCTGTTTCTTTATGTTTTCATTTTAATATTGAGATGTTATTATGTTCCTTTAGGTGAGTCATATTGTCTTCCTTTTTCATATTTCTCATGTTTCTACAGTTATTTTTAGGCATTTGTGGAGCTGCTTGTTGATGTTCTCCTCTGTTAGCTTTTATCTTTGAAATATGCCTCTGTAGCTTAGTGGAGTATGTTCTCCTCCAGTGGATAAGCAGAGGCATGTGCTAGGTGGGTCCTGGGAGCTCTGATCATTGCTTGGATTTTGTGCAAGATTCCAGGGCTACACTTACTTTGGGCATGGTAGATCTCTTCTATTGTCAGCAGGGGTGAGGTGTGATCATATCCGCTGGTGTGATCACTGCCTCAACTCCTCTCTCCAGAGGTCATCAATGCCCAGGGGAATTTCACATTGGCTACACATCCCACCTACATGTTTGCAAGAACCACACAAAAGATTTGTGCAGTCCTCAGTGTGAGCACAGAAGGCTCTGCAATGGCCTTCTGTAACCTGAGCTTCTGAAATTTATTTTAAAAGATTTTTGTATTTGAAAGGCAGAGAGAGAGAGAGAGAGAGAGAGAGAGAGAGAGAGAGAGAGAAATCTTCCATATACTATTTCACTCCCAAAATGGCTACAATGCCTGTGTCTGGGCCAGGTGGAAGCCAGTTTCAATCCAGTTCTCCCCTATGGGTGGCAGTGGTCCAAGTACTTGGGACACCTTTAACTAATATTCCGTGCTCATTAGGAGGGAACTGGATCAGAATTGGAGTGTCTGGGATACAAACTGGCACCCATATGGGGTGCTGGTAATACCAGCTGCAGGTTAACCTGCTACAGCACAATGCTGGCTCCAAAGATGTTGAATTTTATCAAATGCCTTTTTTGCATCTATTGAGATGATCATATGAGTTTTGTTCTACATTCAGTTGTTGTGTAATATAAGGTTTAATGACTTATACTTATTGAACCATCCTTGAATTTCTGCGATGAATCTGACATCACATGGTGAATAACATCTTTAACATACTGTTGTGTAAATTCTGTTTGCTAATATTTTCTTGAGGACTTTGCATATATGTTCAACATTGTTATTAGCTTATAGCTTTTTATTGTTTTTGTGCCCTTGTCTGGTTTTAGAATTCCTTTAGTGTTCTTTTCCCTAACGAACTCTTCTTTTGGTTTTACAATTATGATAAGTTTTACGTATGTTTTCATTAATCAGAAAACTGTAAAGTTTTTTCTTCAAATTTTTGTTTGTTAACCATTTAAACTTGTTTTCATTGTTCAATTAAAAGATTTTTCTGTGAAAACTCTTTGGATATCTTTAGTTGGAGTGGAAAACACCATAATTGGTTTAATTGAAATTAATAGAAATAAGCTGGTAATTTAATGAGTTTTAACTTAGCAGCAGGGTTCTCAGGAACAAATTCACAGCAGGAATTCCAGAAGGTTTTTATATACCTGTTAGTCTGTTTTGCATTCAATTTCTTCTCATATACAAAGACAACTCATTTAAACATCTACACATCATGCTTATTGTCTTAAATTTCTGAGATAATCACTATGTGACATTTTAGTAGGCATTACTTCTGTTTAACAATATCTGATTATCATCTAGTTCTGTGTACATGAGTGGATTACACTTACCTTTTTATGGAAGTTAGGTGTGGCCATATAACTTCCTTTGAATAATGAAACATAGTGTGGTCAGTTGGGCAGAATGTCATGTAAAAATAAGATGGTGGGGAGGAGAAGAGTTCATTACAAAGAGAAGTATGGTAGTTATTTACAAGATTTGATAAGAAAACTAAGTGTTATAGTTGGCTAAATAAATTTACTATAACTAATTATTACATATTTGCCATTGAATTTAATACCTTCTTGTTGTTATTAGGTGTTCTCTTAGTCAGCTTTCCTTTGGGCACATAAGTCCCTCTTTCCAACTTGCCTTAAAGTAATAATTTTATTGCAGATGCTTTCAGTGGAAGATGGGGATGAGAAGTAAGATTTATAAAATACATAATTTAATTCTCATGTTTTTTAAATATTTGTTTATTTATTTGAAATTCAGAGTAACACAAAGAGAGAAGAGGCAGAGAGATGGGGAGAGTGAGAAAGAGTGAGGTCTTCCATCTGCTGGCTCACTCCCCAGTTGGCCTCAACAGCCAGAGATGTGCCATCCAAAGCCAGGAGCCAGAAGTTTCTTCCAGGTCTCCCATGTGGGTGAAGGGGCCCAAGAACTTGGACCATCTTCCACTGGTTTCCCAGGCCATAGCAGAGAGCTGGATTGGAAGTGGAGCAGCTTGGACTCCATCAGGTGCCCACGTGGGATGCCGGCAGCATAGGCAGAGGCTTTACCAGCAAGCCACAGCACAGGCCCCTTAGGTTTTTCTTTATAGCCCCAAATTTGACTAACACTAAATATATGAAAACTACCAACATTTTTCCTCTAGTCTTTTTTATAGTCAAAAATTCTCCACATATTTCTATTGGGATTAAAGATATATCAGTCATAGAATCTTAGCACAAGCTCATTACAATGTGAAGTATTATAATAAAATTTAGAAGACAGTATCCATTCTATAAAGTTACATGAAATGCATAGTAGCCTACGTTCTTGCTCTGATATTAATTCCCAAACTATTTGTTAATAGAGAAATTTACTGTTTCATTTATACCCTGAAGGTGGCAGTGATGATACTAAAACTTTCTTTGACTGTGCAATGTATCTGCAAGGGTTAATTTGTTATATCTTGCCATTTTCTTTGATATCAGAGAACACTGTTCTATTTTCAAGGTGTGATCTGTGAGAAAAGAGTGGAATTTCTTGAAACTGGTTTAATTTGGATTATGTTTCTCTACTGCACCAGCTCCCATAGTTTTGAATAATATCATGCATAGTAACCTCTTATACTTGTAATTCTGATTTATTTCCAAACTTTTCTAAACTTCTACTCCAGCCTCTTCTTTATCAACAATAATGCTGTTGTAGAAGGCTTGAAATAGGCAGCAAAATGTAGTAGATATAAAAGAATAAAAAGGAAGTCAACCAAAAAATGGGCACTTTGAACCTAGCCAGGTGGCATTTTGTTTAAACCATAGTGGGTTACTACTAAATGTGGCCAACATTATAGATGCTAGAAAAAGAGCAGAATAAATTACTGTCCTTCCAAAGAAGTGTGGTACTCTGATATACTGAAGGACTTCGCAGTCATATGAGGTCAGGTTACAAAACTTGGCTCTAAGCGTTAACTTTGTGACTTTGTGACTGTAACTCTCTGAATTTTTTTTTGTAAAACTGGATTAATAATATCTAAATAAATAAATACGTGTACAAAACTTAACAAATAGAGTTTGCCCTTAATAACTTTTAATTAACCTCCCCACTTAAATCTGCCAAATAGCTACCAATTTTTCTTGAAATATCTTCCAAGGATACATTTCTATTTATCTGATTAACAGTATTTTGAAAATCTTGAAAAGATGAGGATTTAAAATTACTGAAAATGTAGACATCTGTATGTGAAATATATCCAAAAAGTTCAATCACAACTGTTTTTTTCTTTAAAATCTAAAGAAAGTAAATCAATGAAACCAAAGGAATGCATCAGTAAGTCACAAGAGAATGTTGACGTCATGCTTGTACAGTCCTTGGCATAAACTAAATGTTCAGTAATTGCTTGTTGGTTATCAAGTTCAATTGTTTAATAATCTTTTCTTATTTTGTTCAGTCCATTCAAGTGAATAAATTGAAAATGAGAGAAAAACTTAAAGCTGAACTAAAGTTACCCAAGTTGTTGGTTTTTGGGCTAGAACTAGCACCTGGTATTATGTTGCTTGGTTAAATGCTAACCATGAGGCCATCACTGCTGAGAACTTGACATTAAAAATGATGGATTTCTTACTCTCCATATATTAGTTCATACAAACACATATTCAGGGGTGAGTGTTTGGCATAGTGAATAAGATGCCAGTTAAGATGACAGCACGCCAAATTGGAGCCCTGACTCCTAATTCCTGCTTCCTAGGAGGTGGTGACTCAAGTAATTGTATCCCTGTCAATCATGTAGGATTGAATTCTTGGCTCTCAACTGAAGTCCCAGGCTGTTGCAGGCATTTGGAGGGTGAACTAGAAGATTAACAGCTCTCATTTTCTCTGTGTGTTTGCCTCAGAAATCAATAAAAAAATCACTCTTAAAAGACATATGCATTTTGTTAATTAAAAAATCATATTATATTATTTATGAGAGAGAAAAAGATCCATTTCCTATCTCACTCCTCAAATATCTGGGTACTCAGAAATTGGATCCAGGTCTCCATGAAGGTGGTGGGATCCCAAGTACTTGAATCATCACCTGTTGCCTTCCAGGGTGGACATTAACAGGAAGCTAGAATTGGAAGCTGAGCCAAAAACTTAACCCAGGAACTACAATATGGAGTGTGAGTGGGTATATCAAGTGGTGTCTTAACCACTGTGCTAATCATCTGTCCTTACTTGTGCATTTTTAAAGCCCATCCTTTCTAAGTTTTGGATTAGATGCCTTAGTAGTGGAAGATACCATTAACTTTAGAATATTTAATCTATTTGTCAAGAGAATACACAAATATATCAGTGGAAAAAAATTGGAAGATTTTTTTTTAAGTTGGCAGAAACCATAAGATAATGGTATTTTGAGTACGGGCTGGATGTGATTAGAAATTATGGATTAGCTAAGGAGAAAGGTGGCATATGTCTACCCTCATGTATCTGCTCTTTGTGTTCTGAGAAAGGAGACTACATTGTTAATGGTTGGAGATACTGATAAGGCAGGAAAACAATAACACAGTATTTCGTTTCTTTTTCTAAGAGGCAACTATAATGGACAGAAGAGGATTCATATAAAATTTCATTAACAGGCTGTAGAGTGGTGAGGCAACTGAGTCACCAAAATTGTTGTCATACCAGATGGAGGAGTTACTAGGAACAGATAGATTTCCTGTGGTTTATTTTAACTGTTACTTAGAGTTGAGTCCACTCGGTGAAACCATGTTTCTGTCTTTTAATTTTAATCACTGCCACTGCCTGAACATTACATTACAGTTCACTTAACATTTGACACTCAAAGTCTTTTTTTTATATCTTGACGATAAATATGAAAGCAAAAAAGTAAAAATAATTTACTTATTTTTTTTCTGGATATATTGTAATATATGCTAATGGAAAAATGAAAATAACAGGAAAACTGACATTTTGTGAAATTTTCTTCCATTCTCTTTCTCTTCTTTTGGTGGTCTTTATCCTTAATGATGTATCACCTATTGAGTAAAAGCCTGATTTCTATAGCTCTTTTGCCTGGGATTAAGTCTCACTTATTCCTATTAACCCTGTGACTGGATACTAGAGACCTCTAGGTGTCAGTTTTCTTATCTGTAAATTGGGGTAACAGTAGTCCTCTGAGTTATGAGAATTGACTGGGATAACTCATTCGATCCCTGAGAACAGTGCTTGACATTGAGCTCATTAGAGTTTAGTTATCATTAATATTTTATCAGTGGCAGAAAGGAGCAGGAAAGATAAAGCAGTTGCTTATAATACATGATTAGCCAAAGTCAGATCACAAAGGAAATAACTCATCAATCTTTAAGTGCTGGAGACTCCTTTGATGTAGTCATTGTCACCAGGTGAAAATGGGCAACAGTAAACTGAAAAGGACTCAATATATTTTCTCTGACCATGACCACATCAGTGGAAGACTCAATAGATCAACAAGGCCCAATAAAGATTTGCACTCAGATTATCAACAAAATAAATTTATATTTACCAACTCAGATCGTTCTCTTGGACAACAATCCTTTGCTATCTATTCAAATTATTGTTAAACTCCAGTTCAGGCTTTTTCCCAAGGTATACCTGGTTAGATTATGCCCAACTGGTGTACCTTCTTCGCCCAGTCTCACATACCCAGTCTTATCTATTTGTTCTCACAAAGAGCCTCTGTACCAAGAACAGCTGTGTGCTTGGTCACCTAACATTGTGGTCAACATAATATAAAGTCTGAAATTATTACCTTGCTGTTTTATTCTGCATACAAGTCCTCCATTCTTGAAAATTGTGGATTTCTACTTTGTAATTATTATCATAATTCTGACTCTAAATTCCTGATACAACTTTTCAATCTCTACTAAAACTATGTGTATTTCCTTTTTCAAACAAAACTGCTTCACACTTTTGTTCAACATCCCAACTGTATACGGGAGATGTGTACTTGACCAGAGTTGTTAAGGTTAAGTAATGATAAAGGAGTAGTGTTTATGCAGAGTTATCAGTGATTAATACAAGTATGAAAATAGACAACTTATAAATGCTATGGCTACATACCCTTTAGTAGGGGTAGTGGGAAGCATACATGGAAAGTCTGTGCTTTAAGGAAACAGTAAGTCTTCAGGAAGAAGGTCACAGTGATTTATGAATGACAATGAGAAGTGAAAAGGACATTTACTCTAGTTATAAGCTGAGAGACACAAGAGATAGAAGGAACAACTCAATTTCCACTTGAGTGGGTTTGAGGGAACAATGTTTCACAGGAAGTAGCCAGATTCCTATTAGAGCAAAAAGGTGAAAAGAATATCTACAGAAGTGATTGAGAACAAAGGGATATTTTACTGATTGACCTTGAATTACCAAATGAATTATGAAAAAGGTTCAGGAGATTAGTCATCAAGGGGGATACAGAGCCAGATAGAGATAGAGTGTGCTGGGGATTGAGAATATCTGCCATTTCTCGGAACTGAATATAAGAATGAAGAAGATAAATGTTTACCTCAAGTTAAAAGGCTAGAGGAAGAACCTAGGAGGCGGTAGGTCTGTCTTGTTTTGAACATGGAAGTTTCCTATTTGTTGTGGCATGGAGACCTTCAGGACAGCAGAAGAAAAATGTAACATAAGTAGATATGTGCACTGAAATATTTGTCACTTTGATGAGTAAATGAATTTTAAAATCATTTATAAATCATTTATGCATATACTAGTACTTAAAAAATAGAGATCATATTGTATAGGTTTCTATTTTGCTTTTATAACTTTTACTTTATGTCATAAATACACCATCAAGTATTCTTCTAAACACTTATTTTTAAATGGCTGTACATGGATATATAGTAATTAATTTTTTATATATTCCCTTATTTGTTGAGTTAATTTGTTTCTCTAAGAATATTTAATATGTCACTGAGAATATTTTTAAAATTGTTATGGGGATGGTACCAATATTTACTGTCAAATTTGGGTAGGTATGTTAGATTTAAGACTCTTTAGACACACACAAAAACAGTGAAATGACACCTATGTAGGCCACCTCCGAATGGTTAGAGTCTAGTCAGTTTCCCAATGTGCACTGAAGCCAAGTTTATCTTTAGGTCAAGGATTATCACTCCAGAGAATATGAATCCCAAATTCTGAAAATAAGGGTCAGAGCTATGATAGATAGCAGGCTCTATAAATCAGGGATATCTGGAGTTCAATGATGCTGACTTCAGAAATTCTGTGATTTTTTGCAATGCATAATGATTTTATATGGGGAGTACTCTTGCTTTCTGTTCTCCCATCTTATCTCTGTGATCCATAAGGCTTTACTATGAGCCAAGTCATTTGACCTCAAAAGGAATACATCGGTGAGAAGTTTTGTGGCATGTTCACTCTTATGGCCACTGGGATATAATTTAATGCTTGGAAGGAAATGAGTGACATGTGTGTTATTAAGCTTTTTTATGAAAATTTATCTTTAAGCCTCTAATTACAGATATTTCAGTTGCTTTTGGACTTTTAAAAAAATCTACACATTAATATTATTGGATTTAGATGGACTTCAGTAAACATCAGTTGGATCTGGCTCTGACTTAGATAATACATATGAATGGTTTAAATTACTGAAATTACAGAAAACATATTACCAACCATCACACATTGCCAATAAATCATTGGTTCTCACCCAGAAACAATTTTGTCATTTTGTCCCTTTTCTCATTAGTCACTCAACAAGGTCTGTGACACTTAAAGCTGTCACATCTAGGAGTGGGTGCTACTAGCATCTAATGTATGGATGGCTAATGACGAACATTTTATAACACATAGAACATTTCCTAAAAGCCCGAAATTGTTTGTTACAAAATGTCAGTAGTGCTGCAGTTGAGAAATTATACAATGTGTAACCATGTCTAGTAGTATTTAATGGCATTCTCACTAATAATGTGGTTTTGAAACCTTAAACATTTACAACAGGTGTTAGAATGTTGGGACTGGTGCTGTGGTGCAGCAGGTCAACACCCTGGCCTGAAGCGCTGGCATCCCATGTCGGCGCCAGTTCCAGTCCTGGCAGCTCCACTTCCGATCCAGCTCTCTGCTGTGGATTGGGAAAGCAGTGGAGGATGGCCCGGGTCCTTGGGCCCCTGCACCTGCGTGGGAGACCTGGAGGAAGCTCCTGGATCCTGGCTTCGGATCAGCACAGCTCCAGCCCTTGTGGCCAACTGGGGAGTGAACCATTGGATACAAGACCTCTCTCTCTCCTCTCTTTTTCAAGTAAATAAATAAATAAAAACTTTTTTAAAAAAAGTCATTATCTTCATTTAAAGGCTTGTTCCACATTTTTAACTATATGCTGTATCATTATTTGTAATAGATTCGTTAACTTTGCCATAATAATTTGAAGGTGGGAGTTGAGTTTACCTCATTTGAACACTCTAGGTATTTAACATATTTTACTGCTTGCATAACTTACTCTACAGATTGAGAGAAGAAAAGTATTCCTCCACTATATTTTCAAAAATATAAACTTTTATTTTGTAATTTGAAAGAGCAACCATGTCATGTCCATCAGCAGTCATGTTTGAGACTTAAAGAACAGTAGTCAGATTCACAGCTGGAAGGGGAATGCTTTCCTTGGAAATACCTTTTCTTACAAATTCTGCTAAGATTTTATAGGATAGAAAACAGTTAAAGTAGACACTGTTCACCCTTGGTTGATGGGTGAGGAGGAAAACATAAGTTAACACTCACTTTTCAATTCTCTTTTCTCCTCTTGTTTTCTTATTTTCTTTTTGCCTCAAATCTCCAGGGGCTCTTAGTGCCCAGCTTGGCTGGAAATTAATGACAAGTCTTGGCCAGAAATGATCAGGATCAAATTCAGCCGCTTTACAGACATCTCACAAAGAGTTTCATTATCTGGTGTCTGATAGTCGCTCTTATTTTTCTGCACTGTGTTCCAAGCATTTTCCCTTAAGAACTGATTCCCAAACTTGAATGGAAATTGAAATTTAAAAAAGAATGGCAATTAACATAAAGATTCAAACCTCCTAGATATTCTTACTCTGCTATAGAATTTCAATAATTTCAGTAATTTTGATAGAGTCATATTGGAATTTATAATCCATTGCTCAAATATACTAGACCAGTTCATAAATCTTTTCTTTAGCTCATGTTTCTTTATCTGCATAGATCGTGCTTTTAATTTTATGAAGTTTTTCTAGAATTTTTCAGGCCAACTTAACCATTTCCACATCTATATCTCCATAACAGATTGCTTATATGTCTATTTTTTTAAGAAGCAGTAATAATACACAACAATTCATTGTGCTGTATTGTTTCTTGGTTAGATTATGAACTCCTTAAGGAGGCCATATTCGTAAAAATAGGCTATACAAAGATAGGATTCATCCTAAATCAGGTGTATGAGTTATCTCAAGCATCACTGAAACCCTAGAGATTCAAGATGCTAAATGTAGAAAACTTAAAAAAATCACTGCTTTTCAATTTTTTTCATATAAATGGCAGTGACCTTAATCATTAGGACTTATGGAAGAATTTGAACACCAAAGTAAATAAGTGAATAACAAACACAGAATGATAATAATGAAATAGATATATAAAATAATATATACACATATATATGTCAATGACTGGAAATAAATATATTAAAATTTCACTTCTGATGCATATTATATTTTAGAAGGATAAATTCAAATTTAAAATAAGGGACTTCTACATGTTTCCATTAGACCATTTACTTTAGAAAATGCATAGTTTTAAGTACTTTATCAACTCTTTTTTAAAGATTTACTTTATTTATTTGAAAGACAGAGTTACAGAGAGAGGTAGAGACAGAGAGATAGGTCTTCCATCTGCTGGTTCACTTCCCAGATGGCAGCAATGGCCGAAGCTTTGCCAATCTGAAGCCAGGAGCCAGGAGCTTCTTCTGGGTCTCCCACATGGGTGCAGGGGTCCAAGGACTTGACCCATCTTCTACTGCTATTCCAGGCCATAGCAGAGAGCTGGATGGGAAGAGGAGCAGCCGGGACTAGAACCAGTGCTCATATGGGATACCAGCACTTTGAAATGAATATAAGTCAGTTTTAAGACTACATAGAACTTTTGCCAGTTTTATGGCCCTTTAGTTCTTCCTCAAGAACCTGGGAGCTATCTCTTTGAAATACAAACAGTACAAGAAAGAGGTAGTGCCCCTATTCCAAGTTTGTGTAGAATAGCAGGGATCTAATATCAGTGGTCATCTACCTGGCTCCAAGTTGTAAAACCACTTTCTGGCAAATGAAGATGTGGAACTTGTTTTTACTTTGGTAATAATGCTAATCAGCTAACAAAAATAGTCATCCTATATACCAGGAAAAAAATACGATGAATTATGTATAACAAATGGTATTGTCAAGTTCACTTGCTTGAGAATAATTTCTTGTTTCTCTTCAGTATACATATAGAATGCATATCTATATGTATCCAATCTCATACATATGAAAGGATGAAAATCCATTATATATATGCCAAGTTTTGATTATTCATTCATCTTTTTACAGACACTAGTTATTTTCGGATCTTGGCTATTACTGTGGGCTTGACCCTTGAGGCCTGTGCACCGCCAGGAAGGTGGGGCTACAGTGTTTTCCCCAAGAAGTATCAGATACAAGTTTCACTGAACACATCTGCTTTATTAATGACCACACACATTTTTTAAAGGGTAGGCAGAAGGGGCATAACTAATTCAGGGCAACACTAATTCTATAGGATAGAACCAATATTGGTGCCACTATGCTTCCTGAATCAGCTTGAAGGTCGCCTAGCTAGGATAGCTTTCCAGGTTGTCCCAATGTGTCTGGGCCACCTCTGGTAGCTGTTTACCTGATCGGCAGTTACAGGGCCCTTTAACAGGGAGCAAGGGTGGGAAAGAGTGCCTGGGGATCCCAACACCTGCCAGCACTCAGGTTGTGGGGTCCTTCCTGGGAGGCATGGTGTCCCATGCTCTCAACCTCCTGCCTGGGCAGGGCAGGCAGACTCCCCGCCATGTACCGTATCACCCACATATTACTAGCATCAGCATTGAACATTTTGTGTACAGTTATCTGAGTTTCTGTTATTAACTCTATTATATATACACATAGGAGTTGAATTGCTATTTTCTATACATCCATTCCATTTTACATTCTCACCAGGATTGTATGAGTGCTTCAATTTTCCCAAATCCATGCCATCACTTGTTATTAGACATATTTTTTACTACAATGATCTGAGTGGATGGTTATAAAGTGGGAAATTATGGTATGCTGAACATTTTTACATCTGCTTGTTGGTCAATTTGCTTATCTTATTCTGAGAAATGGCTATTCAAGTACTTTCCCAAATTTTCAATTTTTTTTTATTTGTTGTTAATTTGCAGGAGTGCTTTATATATTCTGAATGAAAAACTCTTATCACATATTATTGGGAACCTGATTGAAGGCTTAAGTTGAAGAGCATCATCGATTGTACTCATCTCTGTCTTTTCCTTCCTTCCAATATCATGGCTTCAAGGGCTCTGGCAAAAGTACACACTCAAGAAGGAGTTTGGGCATGCTCAATAGATAGCTGTCTCCAGGTCCAGGATGGCAGCCAGCAGGAGGCTGATAAAGGAACTTGAAGAGATCTGCAAAGGTGGAATTAAAAACTT